>NC_086446.1:343746945-343876945 GCF_028390025.1 Pseudophryne corroboree
GGGCACCAGCCAATCACGGGTGGCCGCAATGAGCCAATCAGCGCTCGCCGCATCATAGGCCCTGCCCCCCGACAAGTGACGTCAGATGCCGCCGGGACCTGGAGAGAAGAGGACGCTGCCAGGGAGTGCCAGAAGAGGACGGGCGGTGCAAGAAGACAGAAGACACCGCGGAAGCTGCTCCTGAGGCCTAGGAAGAGGCATGAAGATGCGGGCGTCGGCGGAGAAGATGTCCAGTGGTGGCTGGACGCAGAAGAGCAGTGGCGGCGCCGCTGGCCCATCCCAGAAGACTGAAGTGGAGGACCCGGAAAGGCCACCAGGGGAGGAATGGAAAAGAGCTAACGAAGCTCCCCCCTGGAGTCTCTCCCAACGGACAGGTAGGCCCCCGGTGAGGGCACTTGTCACACACCTCTCTCCCTAGACCACCAGGGATCGGGCATTAGGCCCATGAGGATCAGTCAGGCCTCAGGCCTGTGGTTAATTGGTGGGGACTAGGTCCAGAATAAATCGTGCCCCCCGGTGAGTAAAGGGTGGTACTGGGCACCAGGCCACTGTAACGTGCATGTGTAGGCAGGCCCAAAGGCCTGAGCCCCTGGTAAATGACTGTATGGGGAGATGGGTAGTCTGTACGGCGCCCACTCCCCACTATTCTTAAGTAGTTTTTTCCCTGTGTGGAGGAGCGGTCCAGCTCCACCCTCATAGCCACAATAGCATCCAGGGACAAGGGAGGGCTGGCCAGCTGTATGTAGGGATTTAAAGGGACAGCACCGTCTAATCTTGTACTGTATCAGTGAATGTTGGTTACGTGCAGGTCCAAGTTGTAGAATTGTTGTTTAGTTTTGTTGCACCACACGCACAGAGTTAGTTTGAGGGCTCTGCTGTTGTAGTTAGTGTAGTGGTGTTACAACAGAATAGAGTAAGGCCCTGCACGGTAGTGTGGTTCTTATCTCCTTACAGGGACCTGTAAGCGAAGAAGGAGAAGTTCAGCGTGCAAGATTTGTGACTGTGAGAAACCTCTCTGTCCCTGTGTCCCTTTCTGTGTGTGTTTGTCCCTATCTGTCTCCCTTCCATCAGGGCGAACGGTGAACCTTGCACGCAGGTGCAAGGTTGAATTTACACCTGGTGTGAGAGTAATTCGGTCTCTGAGGCCGAGTGCCAAGGATGACCTTCACCTAGCCAAAAAGTTCTATTTCCCTCAGACAGGGAGGACGTTTCGGTCCGCACTTATGAGGAACGGCACTCAACAATCTCCTTCCCCCTAGGTCGTTGTGTCAGGGTCCATTTGGAGTTCCGGGTCTGTCTGAGTTTCCACGACCTGAAGGTGAGAGGGTGCGGCGCCTGGTAGGTAGTGAGTCTACACTTACACGGCAGCAGGCACTACACCGCACCGCCACTCTCACATAATCTTTTTCAAATCTCAATCTCGCTTTAATCATGATACTGCTTATTTATTAACAAAGGACTAATGGCATAAATTGTAATTGTTACATTATGTTGAGAATGGCACATTCAAAATCTGAGCAGAATTGGTCTTTCAGAGAGGAGGTTTAGCTAGCAAACTCTTTCTCCTCTCATCAAATATGGCAAGCGGTAGGAGGGGGAGCAGCCACAAGAAGAATGATATGTGAGGCCACTACTTCAGGAAGTGCAATAGGGGGAAGTGCAGCTACCAGTAGGGACAGTCGGCAGAATAAGGGATCCACCTACAACTCTAGCTGAAACAGCAGTAGCGGCTGCTTTGGATGCGGCTAAAACCAGGTAAATTAATGAGCTGAGTGCAGGAGACGAGATGGCACCTACACTCCTCCAAGCTCCATAGCAATGGAACCCCATGTACTGTAATCCACGGGCAAACTAGAGAGGTGGTTTCCAATGTTTGCTGCAATACCTGTTCTGACTAGTACACCCCTGACACTATGGTTAATATTTGTAAGCAGCCAATTAACCTATCCTTATGTTTTTGGACTGTGGGAGGCAACTGGAGGACCCAGAGAAAACCTACTGTATATAAGAAAGAGAGAACATGTTTCAAGCAGATAAGGTACTGGTAATTAATGAGCCCATGGCCCAGCACTGTGAGACATCAATGCTCCCTTTCTCACTTTTCATCATAAGTAGTCTGTAAACAAGGCCTTATTGCACCATAATGCTCTCCAGCTGCTGCGGAACTTGAAGTAACAGCCTGGTGTGCTGCAGGTCACAAGTGTTTTGTGTATGTAAGGAACTGTCTATGGATGTTTCAGAGGGAAAAGTTATTAAATGAATAGCTGAATATTCTGAAAGATAGATCTAACATGCAAGAATTGCAGAAAAATGCTTAGGACATATAAAAAGTTTGCAAAGCAAGTCAGGTGTTTGATATGCAGATAGATATATTCTGAAAGATCTAACAGGTCTTGCAGATTGTAGAAACAGGAGTCCCTAGATGCATTGCTAGTGGCAGGCACTGGAAGTGAAGATAAAGGACATTTAGAAAGTGTTTGATGTGCAAATTAAGAGAATGGTATATGTGGCATGGAAATGGATAGAGAATGGTATACGTAGAATGGAAATGGATAGAGAATGGTATAGTTAGAATGGGAAACAGGAGATAATGGTACAAATAGAATAGAAGTGGGAAAGACTGGCAGTGACAAAATGGTAAGTAAGAGAAAATGGACAGGAGGAGAAGATGGAATAGGAAGAACAGGAAAGCGGAAGAGGATGGACCCTAAGCTCCTCATCACTCCAATTTGCCATTTTAAACTGTATTCTGTATAATAAAATGCTTCTTCACTCTCATGTGTTTCCTCCAGTTTATTTCCTGCTTCTGCCTGGTGACATCACGCATGGAGACAGCCTATCACCTTCTGTGACTTGGAAATACCGTTTCTGAGCCTTTCACACTGCACAATGAAACTGGTCTAAACCGTGTAGGACCCTGCTTTTTAACCGTTTTAAAATACCAGTATTCTGTAACCGGTAAATTCAATGTGGCCCTTTCACACTGCAGCTAGAACCGTTTTGGAAGGCTTAAAAAACGGCAATTTACCGGGTTATAGCTGCGGTGTGAAAGGGGTAAGAACATAGATTATAGTGTATGTGGGCCACACAGCACTAAGGGCCTGATTCAGAGATTGACACTAAAAGCACACCAGGTGTGTTTGTGGGAGCAGCCACTGTGTTTGAATATGCCGGTATTGCAGATTAGAGTATTGCATCCGAAGACGTAGCACTGCATCATCAATGTAACCATTAGTTGCAACGTCAGTTATCTAAGTATACCTAAAGCTACTTAGAATGGACACCTCATCCCTGCTGCCGAGGCCAGTAATTCTGCAATGGAAGACATGGACACTGGCCTTGGCACTCCCACAGAGATGACACACCTCGGGTTTTGGGAAATGGTCCTCGTCACCGCCCTCTCCCTGTCTCCAACTGACTGCAGGATGTCAATCATGCTTCGGTTTAGGGAGCACTGCAAACGATCTTTCACAATCAAAAAGAAGTCCCCATAGAAACCTATGGGGACTGCCTTTGTAAGCAAAAAAAGGAGACTGCAGCAGATATCCATTTCTGTTCCATTTTTAACCCCTAAAATGCCTACATGGACCAATCTACATTGGATTAGGTGAGTATATATATATATATATATATATATATATATACACACACACACATTATATATATATATATATATATACACATATATACACACACACACATAGTATATATAAATATATAGAGAAGAGAAACAGCTGGATCAGCACTGAGGAATAATGAACCTGCGTGCCCTTGTAGATATTAGTAAATCACATGGTGAGGACACTTGTAACCATTCCAAAAACCTGCATGCTGGGGCTGCCCGCTATGCGCAAGTAGCGGACATGCCCTGGGGCTCCTAGATGTATGTTTTGCCGGATAGGGAGGCTTGCTCACAAGGAAAAAGCTGAGAATGCCTGGATAGTCCTGTCTACTATCGGGTTCAGTATGGTATGCCGGCGGTCGGGCTCCCGGCGACCAGCATACCGGCGCCGGGAGCCCGACCGCCGGCTTACCGACAGTGTGGCGAGCGCAAATGAGCCCCTTGCGGGCTCGCTGCGCTCGCCACGCTACGGGCACAGGTGGCACGCTATTTTATTCTTCCTCCAGGGAGGTCGTGGACCCCCACGAGGGAGGATAAGTGTCGGTATGCCGGCTGTCGGGATTCCGGCGCCGGTATACTGTGCGCCGGGATCCCGTCAGTCGGCATACTGAAGACCACCCCTACTATCTATCCTACCCCACCATACAGTAGCGGCTCTTGCCACGGGCAAGCAGGCTTTTTGCCCAGGGCGCTGCTACCCTGAGGGCGCCGCCGTGGCAAGAGCCGCTACAAATCCTCCCTCCCCACTCCCCGTCCCCGGCTGCAGCGAGCGCCGTGTGCGCCCGCTGCAGCCGACGTCCCTGACTGACACTAGAGGTCAAAATTGACCCCTAGTGTCAGTGCGGCGCTGCTATGGGAGAGATGTCATGGCGTCTCTCCCATAGAGAGGAGCAGGCAACCGGAGACAGCAGTGGCAGCAGCGGTCCGGAAGCAGGAGCGAGGCTGGTAAGTATATATTTTTTTCTTTTAGGATATGAAAGCGTCGCTACTACAGGGGGCACATACTGGGGGCACTACTACAGGGGGCACAGCTACAAGGGGCTCAGCTACTGGGGACAGATCTACAGGGGGCACATACTGGGGGCACTGCTAAAGGGGGAACAGCTACTGGGGTCAAATCAACTGGGGGCACAGCTACAAGGGACACAGCTACTGGGGCAGATCTACAGGGGGCACATACTGAGAGCACTGTTACAGAAGGAACAGCTACTGGGGGCACAGCTACAAGGGGCACAGCTACTGGGGGCACTGCTACAGGGGGCACTGCTACAGTGGGCACAGCTACTGGGGGCAGATCTACAGGGGGCACTGCTAAAGGGGGAACAGCTACTGGGGGCAAATCAACTGGGGGCACAACTACTGCGGGCACAGCTACTGGGGGCAAATCTACAGGGGGGCACAAGTACAGGGGGCACAACTACTGGGGGCACAGCTACAGGGGGCAAATCAACTGCAGGGCACAACTACTTGGGGCAAATCTGGGGGCACAGCTACTGGGGCATAACTGTGGCCACAACCCTCCCCTATGAAGCCACACCCCTATTTTTCGCAAACTAACTGTTTTGCCGCGGCAGGGGGGGCGCCAGTGGAAACTTTCGCACTGGGCGCCGCAAGGTGTAGAACCGGACCTGCCACCATATTACTGCTGGGACACTTGTATCTATGAGATATTGTATACTCATTTTGGTACTGAAATATAATTTTTTGCATCTGTACATGATAACATGATAACAATTTTCTATGTGTTTGTGTTGTTCTTATTTATGTCTCGCCTGTTTATGGAATTTTGGTTCCTTGGATATATATTGATTTGTGCCTTATTTAGACTTTATTAAAAATGTACATTAAAACTTAAGTTTAACTCTAAGCAATCCCTCACATTACCACAAGAGTGCCCCCTACAACTCTGAGTCTTTCTAGCGTTCTTTGAACGCTTGTTTCCCTTTACCTTATCAAACTCAGCGGGAGCACCACCACATACCCTGATCTGAGTATTTTTCTCTAAGTTGTTGGGATAAGTGGTTTCAGATTTCTTCATTTTCTCTAAGATTGCACTAGTTCAAGAGATATGAAGAACAATGAGACACCCTCTCTTTCCCTTTCACAAGTATACGTAAGTGTAAGTATGTTTTATTAAAGTTATACTGTCTAAAGTGTGCATGTCCTGTCTTTATTTTAATATTGTTTTTGCAGCTGGAACTACAGGTACAAGTGGGTTCTTTAATGCCCAGCATGCTGGTACTTGTGGTTCTCCAAGCACTAGCATATGGGGTAGGCTGGTTGGGATCTATAGTTCCACAAGTACAAGACAATATTTTATCTATCTTTTACACAATGGCTATCAGCCTGGCACTAACCGTCCACAAGTGTTAGGGACACACCCGGCTTCAGCCCTGGCCCTTGGGTGCTTTGAAGGTTGAGTCCCCTTTATTGGGAGGGTCCCCACTCCCCCAGGGAACCCTAGCCAGGGCTGACAAGTTGGGGGGGGGGGGGGGTATTACCAAGGCTGCAGGAAACTGTATAAATGGGCACCCCCAGTTGTGGCATTATTGTCTTGGCTAATGGAGCCCGGTACTGGTTTTAAATATATGAGTGACCCCTAAGTCCTTTTTACCCTGTATTTTTGGAACCAGGACCGGTACAAGAGTCTGGTGCTGGTTCTTTAAATACTGCGGGACCCTTACGCAATTTCCCCCCGGTATTTTAAGAACCAGAACCGGCTGAAAGAGCCCGGGGCAGGGTATGCCCAGGAAGGGGGACCCACACCGTTTTTTTTATTCTTTCACGCACTTTTACACAGAGAACCATGCAAGGATCTCACTGATCCGTGCATGATTCTCCAAACACACCAGCCAATAGCAGGTCTAATGTTGCCAGTGATTTAGAATACGAATCCTTGATAAATTCCAGTGTTGTATGAGGTGTATGTGAAAATCCAACCGTGTTTGGCTGATCTATTTGTTCGTACATGTGTGGCTGGCAGGGTCGGACTGGCCCACAGGGGAACAGGGGAAGCCACCGGTGGGCCCTACTGCCTGTGGGCCCTCCGCTTCCTCTAGGGATCAAGTTCTAGACTATCCTAGTGCACTGGATTTATGCATTATACATATGTTACATTATACTTCACAATAATTTGGTTTATTATATATTTACCAAGGGGCACAGAACATGTAATGGTTAGCTAAACCTCTGTGGTAGCTGGCCACGCCCCCACTGGAACCTGGCTACACCTTTAAGCATGGGCCCCTACAGCAGCATCCCCCTGGTGGGCCTTCATGCCCCAGTCCGACACTGGTGGCCGGCTGTGTATCTCAATACAAATTGATTAAACTCTGACGTGATTTGTGTTTAGTAAATTACCGAGATGCATTTTTGGCCGGGAATGCATGTTCGAATGGAATCAGGAGCTTAATAAATCTACCCCAGTCTCACACAGATATGCAAATGTTGAATATCAAATTAATCAGCACAGTCTCCTGGTGCATCCTTGTCGCATTGTGTTGTGACTAACACACATTTTCTGCAAAATGGTGCCTGACAAGAGGGGCTGTTTGAAACAACAGCAGCAAAGATGTATGAGGATGCAACTGTATTTGCACCCCTTGCAGTGAAACATGGTTTGTCCAGGTGCAAAGTTACTTGAGTTTTTTTTTCTTTGCCTTGCTCCTAACTCATAATTAGCCCCTATCTGTGCCATATATAAATTCCTGATAATAAATAAATCATTTTATAAAGTGTAATTATGGAAAAGATGGTATACAAATGTCAAATATAATAGCCTGCTGGATGTGCAAAATGCAGGGATTTCGGTAATTTAGCTACAAAATTGAAAGCAAGATTTTCGTTTTGCTTTAAAAAAAAAAAAATCACTTTAAACCTCAATTGCCTAAATCTCTGCGCTTTCCAAATCCCCCAGGCTATTACATTTGGCACATGGAGTTTTAAGATTGCTGAGAGTGTGAGAACTGAGATGATGCCAAATACAGAACCTCGAGATAAGATGATAGTAAATATGTGGGAGGGGACATTAAATGTTGCGCATTAAAAAGATATAATTTTGAAGATAGTGTGACTTGAATATAACAATCATAAGAGTGAAATGACTAGCATTTAGGAATGGGGAAAAGCAAAGTGTACGGAGAGTGAATGTAACTGCTGTAAATAGGTGACAGTGAGCCTTATTCAATCAGCTGTGTCATCAACCATGCAGAAGAGTGTTTTCCAAACTGCATGGTCTGATTCCATCATTTGTTCTTTATGAAGGGAGGTGGTTTATTACAGACATCATTTTATTTTATAAAATTTTAATTACATTTTCTCTCTAAATGCCCCTTTTGTTGAATGTAGGCCCTCTCATCATCTCTGTATAAAACTTGAGGTCAGAGCATGAAAAATGCAGGTTATAAAGAATTCACCCAAGAGCTTACTAAGTAAAAACAGTGCAGGGCCTGTCATCACCTAAACAGATCACAGTGGAGTGTAAGAACTCACTGACTGCACCATAATACAAGGGAGAATGGTGCTTTAGAAGTGTAAGAGGGTATAAAGTGTAGCATTGTGGTTACTGATAGGTATCATTCATCATCTGGTTTATCATCACATGCCAGCCCTGGATTCTCCTACAAGTCACCTGCTTCTGGTTTTGTTACCAAAAGCGGCAAATATATGTGAGGCAGTTGCCATGGAAACCAACAATCCTCACAAAGCTTTAATCATCAAACATTTCAATTCTGCTTGGTATCCGCCACACACTTTGTGTTCTTGCAACAGATGCCTTAATGTCACAGTGTAGGAATAACAGTGTCTTGTTTAAATCTCATTAACTCCTGTTCTCAGAGTCACAATTTTATCCCTGGAAAAACGAATAAATAAACAGGATGTTCCCTGTGCCATTGTGAATAAATATGGCTGACACTGTTTGTAATCCTAAACATTAACAAAACCATATTGTTATCAAAGATTAAATTTTAAAATATGTTCAAGGGACAGGACTGCTGAGCCAGGGTATGTGTGCTGGTTATTATGTGCAATGCTATCTGTGCAGACTTTGGAGCACCACAGTCCCATAGCTAACAACTGTACTGATTTAGTGGGAACATTGGAAGTTATATGATGCACTAGATAATAGGGGACGAAGACTAGGAATTCGTCAGAATGATGGCCTGAAAGATCAAACAAGTTGTAAAATCAAAACCAATAATTTCTTCTGCCATTTTCCAGTTGGAGACTCATTGTTCATGAGCATATACATTGAATTAGAATTGGCCAGAATTTTTGTGCATCCGTTGAATGATTATCTTAGTGTGACGAATTGCAGCTATATTGCAGCAAATTCTGGAGAAAAAAAAATAGGGAAAATTCCCAGATATTCCAACAATTTTCCAGGGTTTAATCTTGACAATGCTAGTCAGTCCCTGGAAATTTCTAGGAAGATGTGAGACTCAATCCTAGAGGTCTGTGTTCTTGTGACAGGAACTTGCTGCCATCTGCTGGCTGATGATCGCAAACACACAATCATATAGGTGTAAGAGTACATTTAGAAAACGGATTTATAGGGTTGATGTTTTAAGCAGTGAAGAGTGGAGAAGTAGACCTTTGGAGAAGATGCCCATGGCAACCAATCAGGTAACATTTATCAATCACCCCTCCCACTCTTAATATGTTTCAAGAAAAATAAATATATATATTTTGTCTTTAAGATGAACTGGGTGTAAACTTCTCTACATAAAGTACAGAAAATGTAATCTTTTTCTCTTACGTCCTAGTGGATACTGAGGTCTTGTACTTTAGTACCATGGGGTATAGATTGGGTCCACTGGAGCCTGGCACTTTAAAACTATTAGTGTATGTGTGAGCTGGCTCCTCCCATCTATGCCCCTCCTACCAGACTCAGTTTAGAAAAATGTGCCCAGGAGCCGGGTGCATGTCTCTGGAGCAGTAGTGCGGCCATTTATCTTACAAAATTCCTTAATAGCCTCACGCATAAAATTTGCAGCATCCTCTATGTGTTGCAGCAGAGTAATGACCTCATCGCTGCTGGCATGGGCACACATACTAACGATGTGTGATCAGTACCTCAGGAGCTCAGTGTCCTGTCAGCTTGGATTACGAACCATTAACCCTCAGGAGGTTGGTTCGGTCCCCCCTCTAAGTCCAACGAAGCAGGTAGCCTGGTTGCCAACCAGAGATACCTGAAAAAAATAAATTAAAATAAAAAATAAAGGAAACTCTCTGGAGCTCCAGAGACATGCACCCGGCTCCTGGGCACATTTTTCTAAACTGAGTCTGGTAGGAGGGGCATAGAGGGGAGGAGCCAGCACACACATACACACACTAAAGGTTTTAAAGTGCCAGGCTCCAGTGGACCCGATCTATACCCCATGGTACTAAAGTACAAGACCCCAGTATCCACTACGGACTAGGAGAAAAGGAATTACCGGTAGGTATTAAATTCCTATTTTTTCAATATTGGAACGTTTCATTGACACCCTTCCCTGTGATGTTAAATCCCAGATTAAGAAATGTTTCCAATCCCCATTATATGAAACTAGACTCTTTCTGAATGCTACCAATTAGTTCATCTCTATTTTGCGGTCATTGCCAACTTAATTCCACACATAGCCTAAAACATTTTGGCAATCCCTCCCCACTCACTCCCCTTTTTCCTCCACTCATTTTTTTTTCTCCTTCCATCTACCTCTTATCTCACTTTTTTGTTTATATTGCGGATACATTATTTGGGTTCAGCATTCACTTTGTTCAACATTGTTCTTATAGTGGAATCTACAATTTCATATAAATTTCACTATTATATTTTTAATCTAATACCTCAGTGTTATGCTAACCACTATGCCAACCATGTTCTTTGGGAATGTGCAAAAATCCTTATCAGGAGTAGCATTGGGTGAAGTAGCCAGGGTTGCCATCAGAAATTGTGAAGCCCAGGACTGACAAAATATGCAGCCCCCTCCCCAGGCAATGGTGATTATTAAAATAGAAAACAAATAATAACAGTATTTCTCTAGCATTAATAAGGGATATTGGGGAAATCTAGTACGATGGGGTATGGATGGGGTCCAAAGGAGCCAGTGCACTTTACATTTCTTCAACTGGGTGTGCTGGCTCCTCCCCTCTATGCCATACTTACCGACAATCTGGCTGCCCCCTCCGGGAAGAGGCAGCCAGGTCGGAGCAGCAGGGGTGTGGTGATGATGCAGGATAACGGGTATGGGGTGGGGTTTGGTGGCGTGGCCGTACAATCACGTCATCGTGGCCCCGCCCCATGTCTAGCAATGCCAATAATATTGGCATTGCAAGGCAGGGGGCGGGGCAAGGATGACGCGAATCGTGTCATCTGACCCCAAGGCTGCCCACTTTGAACTGCACCACCGGGGGTTTGCTAGGGGATGTGGGGGGGTTGCAGGTGGTGGGAGCTCGGCCGGGAGACATGCCCACTCTTCCGGGGGGGCTGGGAGTGCCACCCGATTTTCGGGAGCCTCCCGACCATTCCGGGAGAGTAGGCAAGTATGCTCTATGCCCCCTCCCACTGGCAGTTTAGAAAAAAGTGCCCTCAGAAGAGGATGCACATCTCTGAGCTGCAGGGAGTTTAATCAATTTCTTTGTTATTTTCGGTATGCTGTCTGGGCATCAGCATACCTGCACCGTGGGAGTTAAGGGGGGGGAGGACGGTCACCAACTTTACGAGATGAAGAGCCACTTCCCTGCTGCAGGAACACTGTCCTGAGGGGTTGTTGTTCAGCTGGGCACTGCGCCTTGGCTGTCACAGCTGCAGCACGCTGCACACCCCTAAAGCTGCCTGAAGGTGACATCGGTGGTGAGCACAAACCCGGGGCCCCGTTAGGGGGGTCCCCTGGTTCAAAGTGCGGCTGACCACAGGCGCGGCGTATGGGCCCCTCCCAGGGGGTCTTGCTAAGATCCCCTGTGTGGAAACTGGCACAAATGCTTGACTAACACTGTGGTTTTTAGCTAAAACTGAGACTTTGCCAGCATAATAACATTAGGTATCTCCGGCGCCATTGGAGGGGGCGGAGCTACCTCAGAGCGTTTACTAAAGGGCGTTTTGTCGCCTTTCTCTGCTTACAGCAGCCACCGACAGCACACACAGCGCTTTCTGATCCTCAGCCACGCTGGATATCTGGTACAGGGTGTACCAAAGGGGGAGAGCCGCTTGTGTACACTATATACATCCTATTTAGGATAGAAATTGTTAGTGTTTACAGTATTTTAGTGAGCTGACAGCCTCACTGGGGCTGTGCAGCTCAGGGTGTGCTGGTGTTCTCTCTATCTCTGTCTCCTCTCACATACAGTAGGGCAGGCTTGCAATATCACTGTCTGTGTGTATGTGTATGTTGTTGTGCTTATTGTGAATATGGGTAAACACAAACTGTGCAGTGTATGTCACACCAGATTCTCTCCATTATCTACTGATTCTGTTTCATGTGAACAATGCAGTCAATATTCACAAATAAGTGAAGGGGCTGAGGGAGAGGGTCCAGAGCCCCACTGGTTAGGGTCTCTTAAAACTATGGGGGTCATTCCGAGTTGATCGCACGTAGCACCTTTTTGCTGCTCATGCAATCAACTAGATGCCGCCTATGGGGGAGTGTATTTTAGCATAGCAGGGTTGCGATCGCTTGTGCTTCCCTGCTATGCTAAAAAAGTTTTGTGTAAAACAAGACTAGCCCTGCAGTTACTTACCCTGTGCGATGGATCCAGCGATGAAGGTCCCGGAATTGATGTCAGACATCTGCCCTCCAAACGCCTGGACACGCCTGCGTTCGGATCTCCACGCCCGGAAAATGTGAGTTGACGCCCCGGAACGCCTTCCTCCTGTAAATCTTCTTGCAGTCGCCGCTGTGACCGCCGTTTTCTTCGTGCGCAGCATCGCTGCCTGGCAACAGCAGTCACCGGGCAATGACGCCCCTGCGCAATTTGGCTGCTGCGCATGCGCAGTTCCGACCCATTTGCACCGCTGCGAACGGGTCGGAATGACCCCCTATGTCAGATATGTCATCCCAGCTCACTGCTAATGTGCAGAAGACTCGGCTACTACAACAAGCTGTTGCAGATTTAGCTGCTAGGGCAGATGTACAGCCCCACCCCTCTCTCATGCAGGTCCACAGAAACGTGGGTTACCTGCTCTACTCTCTGCTACAGATGAGGATTTACCTGGATCCTGTTAGTGGGGATCCTGATACTGCTCAGGGTATTGAACCCCTCATTTTGGCTATAAGGGATGTGTTGCAGCTCCCTCTAGAGGACACTGCGTCACAGCAGTCGTTTTTCTTTGTACAAAACAAGCCTAATGTCACTTTCCCTGAATCTACAGAGTTAGATGACCTATTCAAACAGGCCTGGAAAAATCCAGACAAAAAATTCCAAGTGTCCTGGGGTGGATGTATCAGTCTCTCGCCTGTCTAAAAAGGCGGTGCTGCCTGCCCCGGGCTCCTTTACCATGAAGGATCCTGGGGATAGGAAGATAGAAACTACCCTAAAGTCTATATACACAGCAGCTGATATATCACAAAAACCGATCATTGAGGGTTGCTGGATGACCCATGCCATTCATTCCTGGGCCACTCAGATTCAGGGGGGCTCTCAGGAGATATGCCCTTAGTCATTATGGTGACCCTCTTAAAACACATTCAGGACACTGTACGTGTCCTCTGTGCACCGGATGATTCGGCTGTCACCTCAGGCCAGGATTTCCCTCCTGTGGTGGCTACAGTCCTCCAATCTCCTGCAAGGCCGGAGTTTCGGGATTCAGGATTGTACCCTCCTCACGACGGATGCGAGTGTTTTCATTTATTCTGGCTGGGAGGGCATGTACATTGTTGGATAGTGTTTATTGTTGTTGTTTTTTTATAGCTGGACTCTCCTGCTGCTTATTCATAAACATATGACAATTTAGCCATTTTGTTATGTAGGTTTTCTATTTTCTTTCCCATGTTACATGCGTTAGACAAGTAATGTCAATGAGGTATAATGTATTATGCTTCTTTAATTATGAAACTTGTAAGCATTATAAACATGCATCAAGTGAAATGTTGTTTCGTATACTCAATAGCGGTGTTAAGAGTGGCCAGACAATATCTTGCACATTCATCCCTTCTAGTATTTCACCAGGAAGCACTTGTTTCAATTTTCTACAGTTCTTTTAGGAGCAGTTCCAAATTAACAATAGGGCAACTGGTCACGTCAAACGCACATTTTTGGTGCTGGGTGTATTCATGCATTATACTTTTAATGAAATCCCCAGCCTATCATATAAAATTTTTTTATTGGTTGTTATGATTCCAGCACTCTGGTCAGAGGAGATCTTATGGTAAGGACCGGAGCACTGGAACGGAATGCAGGGGAAGGGAGCAGGACAGGAAAATAGCCCCTGGCGCCCTAACTCTGTTGTCTCACCCGTGTTGTCAGAAATCCCCTGCGAGACTATGGCTGCTTGAGCCCTTGGCAGCCGCGTTTGAAGGGCGGATTATGTCTGCCCAACTTCGATGCCCCACGGTCTTAATGAGAGACAAAGGGAAACCCGAGACAGGGTGATAACAAGAGGCCCTCTAACTAAACAACCAGGCCAGGGGCTAAGCAAACTCAAAACTATTATATGTGCGGAGAAACCGCCAGGGAAAAGGACAACCAAAATATCCACTTGTCCAATTCTCCTACCCGGCACCGCCGAGTACCAGAGAGGACTTGTGGAAGCGGAACCCTCCGCAAATGCTCCAAACACAAAATATAAAAGGTAAAGCGGCTGAGCCGCAACACACGGCAGAGCCGCAACTCACGAACACCACTGGATATAAAACGGTGATCAGTCAGGACTCCAGGGAACCAAACGACCTCTTGGGATGAGATGACAACTCCCGAATACCGGACTTCTGAGGACTGGAATGACCGGATACAGCAGGACTGGAAACAGACTCTCAGCAAACAAAGGCAGCATGCAGGAAGCTATTACCGGCGTCTGTGAGAAGCCCTGGGAGTGTATTTAACAAGGAGTCCTCCAATCAGCTGCTAAAGGCTGATTAGAATAAATGCCGTGCAGCTGCCTTGCTGCACGGCCAGAGAGCAGGTGAATATCTTAATTTCCTAAAGCCTAGCAACGGGGAACGCGGTCCGCCAGTGGCGTCCCCGTTGCTAGGGTCCGTGCGGCTCAGCGCGCCCGGCGTCTAGCGTTGCTAGGGAGCCGGCGGCTGTACGCGCACGGCGTCTCTAGTTGCTAGGCGCCGGGCCGCGCAGACAAGCGGACCCCGGCGCCTAACAGTACCCCCCCCTTGAGGAGGGGTCAAGGAACCCCTAAAGCCAGGTTTCTGAGGAAATTCCCAAAAAAATGCCCTCTTGAGCCTCGGGGCATGAAGATCCTTATCCAGGACCCAAGACCTTTCCTCCGGACCATAGCCTTTCCAGTGAACTAGAAAATACAGCCGACCCCGGGACAATTTGGAATCGAGAACCTTCTCTACCAAGAACTCCTGTTGTCCCTGTACATCCACTGGAGATCTACCCTGAGAGATCTTCCGAGGAAATCTACTGGAAGAAACGTATTGTTTCAACAGGGAACAATGAAACGTATTTCCAATCCTGAGAGATCTTGGTAAACGTAACCGAAAGGCAACTGGGTTGACTCTTTTAATAATAAGAAATGGCCCAATAAATTTGGGTCCCAGTCTAGCTGAGGATTGTCGAAGCCTGATGTTGCGAGTCGACAACCACACCCTATCTCCCACCTTAAAAGTGCAAGGACGTCGGAGCCTGTCAGAAAATTTCTTCTCTCGAAAGGCCGCTTTTCTGAGAGCAAGGTGCACCTTTTTCCAAATGGCTCTGAGATGGGAGGTTAAGGTTAGCGAGGAGACTGAGGAATGATGAAAAAAAGAATTAGCTCTGGGGTGAAAACCAAAAACTGAAAAGAATGGAGACTCTTTAGTGGAGGAATGACAAGAATTATTGTAAGCAAATTCAGCCAACGGAAGAAACTCGGACCAATCATTCTGGAGTTTGGCTGAATACAAGCGCAAATATTGTTTCAATGATTGGTTAACTCGTTCGGTTTGCCCGTTGGATTGTGGGTGGTAACCGGATGTTAACGACAATTTCATCTTCAATGAGGCACAAAAACATTTCCAGAATTGTGCGATGAATTGTGGACCCCGATCAGAAACAATATCAGTAGGCAACCCATGAAACCTGAATACATGGCGGAGAAACAAAACTGCCAACCCTTGGGCAGAAGGCAATCGGGGAAGAGCAATAAAATGAGCCATTTTACTAAAACGGTCCACTACCACCCATATGACTCGGAATCCGGCTGAAAGGGGAAGGTCAACCACAAAATCCATGGAAATATGAGACCACGGCCTAAGAGGAACATTTAAGGGCATAAGTTGCCCGATGGGCAAGGAACGGGGAACCTTATACTGTGCACAAACCTGACATGAATAAACAAATTCCTTGACGTCTTTAGAAAGACCAGGCCACCATACTGAGCGAGAGACTAACTCCAATGTCTTAGAGACTCCTGGATGCCCTAAAACTTTGTTATCATGGAATTCCGTTAAAACAGTAGCTCTCAAAAACTCAGGGACGTAAAGACGACCAGCAGGAGTAATTCTAGGAGCTTGGTGTTGAAGCTGTTTTAACTGGGTAAATAAATCTTGTGTGAGGCCCGCCCAGATGACCGAAGATGGAAGTATGGGGGTAACAGGATTGTTATTGTGAACCGAAAGAAAGCTACGTGACAGGGCATCAGCCTTAGTATTCTTGGAACCAGGCCTGAAAGTGATTATAAATTTGAAACGCGTAAAAATAATGCCCAACGTGCCTGCCGGGCATTAAGCCGCTTAGCCGATTCAATGTATTGCAGGTTCTTATGGTCAGTCAATACCGAAATAGTATGTTTTGCTCCCTCCAGCCATTGCCTCCACTCCTCGAAAGCCCACTTTACCGCCAGTAACTCCCGATTACCAACGTCATAGTTGGATTCAGCGGAGGAGAATTTCCTGGACATAAAGGCACAAGGATGTAACTCCAGAGACTCCAGATCCTTTTGAGAAAGGATAGCCCCCACTCCAACCTCCGAGGCATCAACCTCCACCACAAAGGGCAATTCCGGATTAGGATGTCTGAGGACTGGAGCCGAGACAAAGGCTTGTTTCAAGGCCCGGAAGGACAACTCAGCTTCACACGACCAGTTGGTAGGATCCGCTCCTTTCTTTGTCAGAGCTACAATGGGAGCAACCAGGTCAGAAAAAGAATGAATGAACCTCCTATAATAATTCGCAAACCCTAAGAAGCGCTGAATTGCTTTTAAATTGGTGGGTTGCGCCCAACTAAGGATGGCCTGGAGTTTCTTTGGTTCCATGGAAAATCCCTGAGGGGAAATTATGTACCCTAAAAAAGATACTTCCGTGACATGAAACTCACACTTCTCCAACTTGGCATATAAATGATTCTCACGTAACTTTTGAAGAACCAGACGCACCTGGGTAACATGTTGTTCCATTGATTCAGAAAAAATCAGGATGTCGTCTAAGTAAACGACCACGAATTTCCCTAGGAAGTCACGAAGCACATCGTTAATGAGGTCTTGAAAAACTGCCGGAGCATTGGACAGGCCGAACGGCATCACCAGGTACTCGTAGTGACCCGACTGAGTACTGAAGGCCGTTTTCCACTCATCTCCAGATTTAATTCGGATGAGGTTGTACGCTCCTCTAAGGTCAATTTTAGAAAAAATCACAGCAGAACGTAACTGATCAAAGAGTACAGAAATCAACGGCAAAGGATAGGTGTTTTTAACTGAGATCTTATTCAGGGCTCTAAAATCAATGCAAGGTCTAAGCGAGCCATCCTTTTTCTCCACAAAGAAGAAGCCTGCACTTAAAGGAGATTTTGATGGTCTAATAAATCCTTTCTCAAGGCTCTCCTTTACATAATCATTCATAGCCGCAGTTTCTGGCCCGGATAATGCATATAATCTTCCCTTTGGCAATGCGGCACCAGGAATTAACTCAATAGCACAATCATAAGGCCGATGGGGAGGCAGAATGTCCGCATTGCCTTTGGAGAAATCATCAGCAAACTCCTGGTATTCCACCGGAATGAGTTCTGGAATGATAGCTGCTACTCTGACTGGAAACGTGATACATTCCTTATCACAAAAAGTACCCCATTGTGAAATCTCCCCCGACCGCCAATCAATGGTGGGATTATGAAAGGCCAGCCAAGGGTGACCCAGAACAACTGGAACTGCTGGGCAATGTGTAAGAAAGAACTCGATTTTCTCGGAATGTAGAGCTCCTACTGTAAGTAGTACAGGGGGTGTACGGAGAGAAATAATCCCATTAGACAGCGGACTCCCATCTAAGCCATGCATGGTGACACACCTACCCAAAGGTATCTGAGGAATGCCTAAGGCCTTAGCCCAAGTTAAATCCATAAAGTTTCCTGCAGCTCCACTGTCAACAAAAGCCGACACCGAAGAACTGAGGCTGCCAAAGGAAACTTTAACTGTGACTAAAAGGGAGTTATTCGAGGAGATAAGCTGCAGACCTAGGTGAACCCCCTCACAATTCACCTGGTCAAAGCGTTTCCCGACTTGTTCGGACAATTACGAGCAAAATGTCCCTTACCCCCACAGTACAGACAAAGACCAGAATTTTGCCTTCTGGCTCTTTCTTCAGGAGACAGCCGGGAGAGACCCATCTGCATGGGCTCCTCTACGTCTTCAGGAATGGAATATACACACGGACTTGACCTTACAGGTGCTCCTTTTTCAGCCCTCCGCTCTCTGAGACGACGATCAATCTTAATAGAAAGCTCCATGAGTTTATCGAGAGTCTCAGGAGCGGGGTACTGAAGGAGACTGTCTTTTATAGACTCTGATAAGCCGAGGCGAAACTGACTGCGCAGGGCTGGGTCATTCCAGCCACAGTCTTTCGACCAACGGCGAAACTCCGTACAATAAACCTCCACAGGATTTCTACCCTGTCTGAGAGCGCGCAACTGACTTTCAGCGGACGCCTCTCTATCAGGGTCATCATACAAGAGCCCTAGAGACTCAAAAAAAGCGTCAACTGACAACAACGCCGGATCCTCTGCTCTTAAACCAAATGCCCAGGTCTGAGGATCCCCCTGGAGCAAAGAAATAATAATCCCGACCCGCTGAGATTCAGTACCCGAGGAAGTCGGTCTTAAACGAAAATAAAGTTTACAGGATTCTTTAAAATTAAAAAACTCTTTTCTATCACCAGAAAAACGGTCAGGCAAATGCATCTTTGGTTCAGGGACTACCCTTGGGGAAGCTCGCAAAAGATCTTCCTGCGACTTCACCCGAAGAGAAAGATCCTGAACCATCTGAGTAAGTTCTTGAATCTGGCTGACTAAGAGCTGCCCAGGATTTGGCCCTAAACCTGTTGGATTCATGAGGCCGATAAACTCTCACAAAACTGAATGAGAAAAAATTAAACCCTGTTTAATTTTAAGTTTTGGTATGGCCGGTAATAATGTTATGATTCCAGCACTCTGGTCAGAGGAGATCTTATGGCAAGGACCGGAGCACTGGAACGGAATGCTGGGGAAGGGAGCAGGACAGGAAAATAGCCCCTCGCGCCCTAACTCTGTTGTCTCACCCGTGTTGTCAGAAATCCCCTGCGAGACTATGGTTGCTTGAGCCCTTGGCAGCCGCGTTTGAAGGGCGGATTATGTCTGCCCAACTTCGATGCCCCCCGGTCTTAATGAGAGACAAAGGGAAACCCGAGACAGGGTGATAACAAGAGGCCCTCTAACTAAACAACCAGGCCAGGGGCTAAGCAAACTGAAAACTATAATATGTGCGGAGAAACCGCCAGGGAAAAGGACAACCAAAATATCCACTTGTCCAATTCTCCTACCCGGCACCGCCGAGTACCAGAGAGGACTTGTGGAAGCGGAACCCTCCGCAAATGCTCCAAACACAAAATATAAAAGGTAAAGCGGCTGAGCCGCAACACACGGCAGAGCCGCAACTCACGAACACCACTGGATATAAAACGGTGATCAGTCAGGACTCCAGGGAACCAAATGACCTCTTGGGATGAGATGACAACTCCCGAATACCGGACTTCTGAGGACTGGAATGACCGGATACAGCAGGACTGGAAACAGACTCTCAGCAAACAAAGGCAGCATGCAGGAAGCTATTACCGGCGTCTGTGAGAAGCCCTGGGAGTGTATTTAACAAGGAGTCCTCCAATCAGCTGCTAAAGGCTGATTAGAATAAATGCCGTGCAGCTGCCTTGCTGCACGGCCATAGAGCAGGTGAATATCTTAATTTCCTAAAGCCTAGCAACGGGGAACGCGGTCCGCCAGTGGCGTCCCCGTTGCTAGGGTCCGTGCGGCTCAGCGCGTCCGGCGTCTAGCGTTGCTAGGGAGCCGGTGGCTGTACGCGCACGGCGTCTCTAGTTGCTAGGCGCCGGGCCGCGCAGACAAGCGGACCCCGGCGCCTAACATTGGTAGGGTCTCCTCCTGGTTAGTTGCTCTGGGCAAGGGCGTAGCTACCATAGGTGCAGGCAGTGCAGCTGCTATGGGGCCCAGAGCTGAGAGGGGCTCTCCTTCCCTGTCAAGCTTATATGTGTTATATAAATTTTTTGGCATTGGGTGGTATGTAGGGGTCCTTTCAAACTTTTTCCTTGGGACCTGCAATAGATCTAGGTATGCCCCTGGACCTGCTCATTGTAGTGTGGTATAAAATGAGCTGGAGGGCGTTTTAATGTTATATAATATGAACCGGGTCACTGTAATGAGGCACAATATGAACGGGGAGCACTATATATAATAATGTGAATTGGAGGGAACTGTGCGGCATAATGTGTAGTGGAAACTCTAAAATGTGACATAGGGTGAACTTAATCACTACTGTGATTCATAAAAGAAACAAGGGCACTACTATGGGGCATAACATTAAATAATGCTCTACTATGGTTCAGAAAATGAACAAGGGCACTATTATAGGGCATAAATTTAACTGCTGCTGCAGACAAGTGTCTCTCTAGAAGCATTGGGACGGGAGCCCCTTAAAAATGTTGCTATGGAGCCTAAAAGTTCTGGCTACGCCCCTGGCTCTGGGGAATCCAGAAACCTTAATCCGGCCCTGTTTAGGAGTATGGTGGTCATTCCGAGTTGTTCGCTCGTTGCCGATTTTCACTATGCTGCAATTTGTTGCTAAATGCGCATGCGCATGGTACGCAGAGCGCATGCGCTAAGTTATTTTACACAAAACTTAGTAGATTTGCTGGTGTTCGTGCGGCGCTTTTTAGTCGCACTGCTGTTCGGTGAGTGATTGACAGGAAAGGGGCGTTTCTGGGTGGTAACTGAGCGTTTTTCGGGAGTGTGCTAAAAAACGCAGGAGTGTCAGGGAAAAACGCGGGAGTGTCTGGAGAAACAGGGGAGTGGCTGGCTGAACGCAGGGTGTGTTTGTGACGTCAAACCAGGAAGTAAACGGACCGAGCTGATTGCAATCTAGGAGTAGGTCTGGAGCTACTCAGAAACTGCAAGAAAATATTTAGTAGCAGTTCTGCTAATCTTTCGTTCGCTATTCTGCTAAGCTAAGATACACTCCCAGGGGGCGGCGGCCTAGCGTTTGTAATGCTGCTAAAAGCAGCTAGCGAGTGAACAACTCGGAATGAGGGCCCATATTCACTATAGTATATTCATTATGTCTAATAAGCCTATGGCCCTAATACTCTTTACCCAACACCTCTTATTGCCCACATACCATCTCTCCCAGTCTGCCCTCCTGGTTACGCGACCTCTCTTTTAAGACTGTAAGTCCTCAAGAATAGACCTTCTTCCTTTGTGTTGTCTCCCTAACACTAGAGATTTGCACCGGAAATTTTTCGGGTTTTGTGTTTTGGTTTTGGATTCGGTTCCGCGGCCGTGTTTTGGATTCGGACGCGTTTTGGCAAAACCTCCCTGAAAATTTTTTGTCGGATTCGGGTGTGTTTTAGATTTGGGTGTTTTTTTTTTTTCAAAAACCCCTCAAAAACAGCTGAAGTCATAGAATTTGGGGGTAATTTTGATCCTATAGTATTATTAACCTCAATAACCATAATTTGCACTCATTTCCAGTCTATTCTGAACACCTCACACCTCACAATATTATTTTTAGTCCTAAAATTTGCACAGAGGTCGCTGGATGACTAAGCTAAGCGACCCAAGTGGGCGGCACAAACACCTGGCCCATCTAGGAGTGGCACTGCAGTGTCAGACAGGATGGCACTTAAAAAAAATTGTCCCCAAACATCACATGATGCAAAGATAAATAAAATAAAAAAAGAGGTGCAAGATGGAATTGCCCTTGGGCCCTCCCACCCACCCTTATGTTGTATAAACAGGACATGCACACTTTAACAAACCCATCATTTCAGCGACAGGGTCTGCCACACGACTGTGGCTGAAATGACTGGTTGGTTTGGGCCCCCACCAAAAAAAGAAGCAATCAATCTCTCCTTGCTCAAACTGGCTCTACAGAGGCAAGATGTCGACATCATCCTCATCCTCCAATTCCTCATCCCTTTCACTGTGTACATCCCCCTCCTCACAGAGTATTAATTCGTCCCCACTGGTATCCACCATCTCAGGTCCCTGTGTACTTTCTGGAGGCAATTGCTGGTGAATGTCTCCACGGAGGAATTAATTATAATTCATTTTGATGAACATCATCTTCTCCACATTTTGTGGAAGTAACCTCGTATGCCGATCGCTGACAAGGTGACCGGCTGCACTAAACACTCTTTCGGAGTACACACTGGAGGGGGTGGGGGGCAGCTTAGGTAAAATAAAGCCAGTTTGTGCAAGGGCCTCCAAATTGCCTCTTTTTCCTGCCAGTATACGTACGGACTGTCTGACGTGCCTACTTGGATGCTGTCACTCATATAATCCTCCACCATTCTTTCAATGGTGACAGAATCATATGCAGTGACAGTAGACAACATGTCAGTAATCGTCGGCAGGTCCTTCAGTCCGGACCAGATGTCAGTTTTCGCTCCTGACTGCCCTGCATCACCACCAGAGGGTGGTTTTGGAAATCTGATCCTTTTCCTGGCAGCTCCAGTGGCGGTAGAAAATGAAGGAGGACATGTTGTCAAGTCAAGCGGAACGTGACCCGCCAAGTGTCTCACCAGCAGGTCTTTGAACATCTGCAGACTTGTGTCTGCCGGAAAGAGAGATACAACGTAGGCTTTAAACCTAGGATCGAGCACGGTGGCCAAAATGTAGTGCTCTGATTTCAACAGATTGACCACCCGTGAATCCTGGTTAAGCGAATGAAGGGCTCCATCCACAAGTCCCACATGCCTAGCGGAATCGCTCCATTTTAGCGCCTCCTTCAATCTCTCCAGCTGCTTCTGCAAAAGCCTGATGAGGGGAATGACCTGACTCAGGCTGGCAGTGTCTGAACTGACTTCACATGTGGCAAGTTCAAAGGGTTGCAGAACCTTGCACAACGTTGAAATCATTCTCCACTGCGCTTGAGTCAGGTGCATTCCCCCTCCTTTGCCTATATCGTAGGCAGATGTATAGGCTTGAATGGCCTTTTGCTGCTCCTCCATCCTCTGAAGCATATAGAGGGTTGAATTCCACCTCGTTACCACCTCTTGCTTCAGATGATGGCGGGGCAGGTTCAGGAGTGTTTGCTGGTGCTCCAGTCTTTGGCACGCGGTGGCTGAAAGTGGCCCGCAATTCTTCGGGCCACCGACAGTATCTCTTGCACGCCCCTGTCGTTTTTTTTAAAATTCTGCACCACCAAATTCAATGTATGTGCAAAACATGGGACGTGCTGGAATTTACCCACATGTAATGCACGCACAATATTGGTAGCGTTGTCCGATGTCACAAATCCCCAGGAGAGTCCAATTGCGAGATGCTGCTACTGGTGCTGCCGCCGATGCTGTTCTTGCTGCAGGAGGCAATACATCTACCCAGTGGGCTGTCACAGTCATATAGTCCTGAGTCTGCCCTGCTTCAACTTGTCCACATGTCCGTGGTTAAATCGACATTGGGTACAACTGCATTTTTTAGGACACTGGTGAGTCTTTTTCTGACATCTGTGTACATTCTCGGTATCCCCTGCCTAGAGAAGTGGAACCTAGATGGTATTTGGTACCGGGGACACACTACCTCAAGAAATTCTCTAAGTCCCTGTGAACTAACGCCGGATACCGGACGCACGTCTAACACCAACACAGCTGCCAAGGCCTGAGTTATCCGCTTTGCAACAGGATGACTGCTGTGATATTTCATCTTCCTCGCAAAGGACTGTTGGACAGTCAATTGCTTACTGGAAGTAGTACAAGTGGTCTTCCGACTTCCCCTCTGGGATGATGATGATGATGATCAACTCCCAGCAGCAATAACAGCAGCGCCAGCAGCAGTAGACGTTACACTCAAGGATCCATCGGAGAAATCCCAGTCAGGAGAGGACTCGTCAGACTTGCCAGTGACATGGCCTGCAGGACAATTGGTGTTCCTGTCTAAGGAGGAGGAAATTGAAACTGAGGGAGTTGGTGGTGTGGTTTGCGGGAGCTTGGGTACAAGAGGAAAGGATTTAGTTGTCAGTGGGCTGCTTCCACTGTCATCCAAAGTTTTTGAACTTGTCAATGACTTCTGATGAATGCGCTCCAGGTGATGTATAAGGGAGGATGTTCCTAGGTGGTTAACGTCCTTACCCCTACTTATTACAGCTTGACAAAGGCAACACACGGCTTGACACCTGTTGTCCGCATTTCTGTTAAAATAATTCCACACCGAAGAGGTGATTTTTTTTTTTGTAATTTGACCAGGCATGTCAATGGCCATATTCATCCCACGGACAACAGGTGTCTCCCCGGGTGCCTGACTTAAACAAACCACCTCACCATCAGAATCCTTTTTGTCAATTTCCTCCTCAGCGCCAGCAACACCCATATCCTCATCCTGGTGTACTTCAACAGTGACATCTTCAATTTGACTATCAGGAACGGGACTGTGGGTGCTCCTTCCAGCACTTCCAGGGGGCGTGCAAATGGTGGAAGGAGCCACCTCTTCCCGTCCAGTGTTGGGAAGGTCAGGCATCGCAACCGACACAATTGGACTCTCCTTGGGGATTTGTGATTTAGAAGAATACACAGTTCTTTGCTGTGCTTTTGCCATCTTAACTCTTTTCAGTTTTCTAGGGGGAGGATGAGTGCTTCCATCCTAATGTGAAGCTGAACCACTAGCCATGTACATAGGCCAGGGCCTCAGCCATTCCTTGCCACTCCGTGTCGTAAATGGCATATTGGCAAGTTTACGCTTCTCCTCAGACGCTTTTAATTTAGATTTTTGGGTCATTTTACTGAACTTTAGTTTTTTGGATCTTACATGCTCTCTACTATGACATTGGGCATCGGCCTTGGCAGACGACATTGATGGTATTGAATCGTCTCTGCCATAACTAGTGGCAGCAGCTTCAGCACTAGGTGGAAGTGGATCTTGATCTTTCCCTATTTCACCTTCCACATTTTTGTTCTCCATTTTTTAATGTGTGGAATTATATGGCAGTAATATTATTATATCAATAGCAATGGCCTACTGTACTGTACAACTATATACTGTTGGTCACCAAAATGCTGCACTGTACTACTATATATACTGCTCACAAAAATGCAGCACAGATATGGAATGGATACTTGCAGTGACACAGAGCTGCAAGATACAGCAATGGCCTACTGTACAACTATATACTGTTGGTCACCAAAATGCAGCACACTGAGCACAGATATGGAGCTTTTCAGGCAGAGAACGTAGATATTTGCAGCACACTGAGCACAGATATTTGCAGCACACTGAGCACAGATATGGAGCTTTTCAGGCAGAGAACGTAGCCACGTCCTCTCTGTTCAATCTCCAATGCACGAGTGAAAATGGCGGCGGCGACGCAGCTCTTTATATAGAATACGAATCTCGCGAGAATCCGACAGCGGGATGATGAAGTTCGGCTGCGTTCGGGTTAACCGAGCAAGGCGGGAAGATCCGAGGCTGCCTCGGAACCGTGTAAAATAGGTGAAGTTCGAGGGGGTTCGGATCTTGACGAACCGAACCTGCTCATCTCTACCCAACACTATCCCTATCACTACTGCATATATGTTTCCCTCTCTCAATTTTTCCCACTTAGTGGGTACAAGCTCATTGGGTGTTGCTTGCTCCCTACTCCTCCTGTGTGACCCACTATTGCTTGCTTTTATGAGTCATAGTGTGTCTCTCAATCATACCCTCTACTTATTACTCCCCACAAAGTCTTTGTGTTATTAATTGTGTTTATGGTTGTGGCATGTATTCTTTGCAACATTTGTGTATTTTGATTTCACTGTATGGTGGCATGGATGGGTTGGGTAAGGGATCCCGGCACTGATGATGCCGGTGGTCACATGACCGACAGTGGCATCCCAATTCTAAGTATCCTGGCGCCTGGTAAGTATGCTAATCCTGCTCTCCCACCCCCCCCCACACACACACACACACACCCACCAAGCCTAAACAGCCCTTCATGCAGCCTAACCCTAACCCTTCCTTTTTGCAGTCAAACTCTAACATTCCTCCCCGCAGCTTAAACCCTAACCCTCCCCAGGGCCGGCTCTACCATTAAGCAGCATTAGGTAGCTGCCTAACGCACCAGCATTTGGGGGGCTCTACTGAGTTATATCGTTTTAGGGGAATTTGTTAATATGTCCATCATTTGCTGCTACTGATAATTATTGATGCTTGCTATATTATATATGCTGTGTTATCAAATTACAGGATACCAGGTTTTATTCACCAACTTGTGATTATTATATATATATATATATTTTTTTTTTTAATAAACTGTATAATACTTTCAATGACAGCGCTTCTTTGTGTTTTTCACCATTGTCTATGATTTTTTGAGGTTCAGCACCTCAAATTGAGAAGCTGCAGTCAATGTAAAGTATATTTGTCTCATAGCCAATTTTACTAGCGCTCACTTGTTTTATTTATTTTTTCTCTACTGAGTATGCCCATTTCAAAAGTAACAATGTTTCTGATAGAGACCTGCTTGTTGTACTTAATGCATCTGTGGTACTTATAAGGTGGTGCCTTCACACTTTCACCTGAGGGACTGGGAAGTAGATAGCAGTGGTTGGGTGGGAAGGCTTGTGGGTTAAAGTTTTGCCTAGTGTGCCAAGAAACCTTGCACCGGCCCTACCCACAGCTGCCTTTTTTCTCCCCTGTCCAAGCAAGATGTTTTTGCATTTACCTTATATGCCATCTTCCTCATGCCCCTTTAAATAGCATTAGCTCATAGTCCCCTGGGTAATAAGGAGATAATTATTGCAGATGATAAAAAAATAGTCAGTGTTAGAAAATCCTAACATAGGTAGAATTAGCTGAATTACAAATGAATCTATGATGCAGTATATTACATGTAAACACAATAAGAATCAATAGCTGCAATTGGTTATAATGTGTAAAGTAAAGGAAAAAATGTAAATAAATGTAGTGTGTGTGTGTGTGTGTGTGTGTGTGTTTGTGTGTGTGTGTGTGGTTCCAGCACTCACAACCCATAAGTTAAAAACTGGGGTGGTCCTTTAGAGCTGCAGCCATAGGCGTCTCATATATAAAGGTCGTCACCTATATTGTAGGTAGAAAGGCACTCTCCAGAGAATTTATTTTCAAAAAGTCACGTATGGTCGCCTATGTTTCGACTCCATTTTGGAATCTTTCTCAAGGCAAATACAAGCATGCTGAATGTATGCCCCGAACTATTGCACAGTGTAATACTATGTATGCCCTGAACTATTGCACAGTGTAATACTATGTATTGTGACAAGAACACTGGAATAATGTTTGAGGGCAGGTATGTTTGTCCCAGGTTCTTGTCTTACATGTTTTAGAAAATGAAAACTTCTAGGAAAATGTTTTGTTTTGTTAGAACCTTTTCAGTTTGCTGGAAAAGCTGGATAAGGGCCCTGAGAGAGAGAGAGGGCAAGTTCCAGACATTGGGCCCAGTTCGGATCTTTGGCCTCACAGAAGGCTAATCAGGGCTTTCAGCTGTGCAAGAGCCTTATAGGGCTGCTAGCCTGATTAGTGTGTGCAGATTGCCTGGGGGACTGCAAAATCTCTGGGGGGAGAAACACGCTTCCTTATACAAGTGAGCTATACAGTGTTTACTGGAGAACGCTGTGTTTTTGTTTAGAGACAGTTAGGAACGTCTTGTGTTTAGTTAGAGCCGGACAGGCAAGGTATTTTCTTTTGATGTTTGTTTTATTTTCTGCTTAATAAAACTGGTTGCAGCCAGTTGCACCACAAACTGGACCTGTATGATTTCTCAGCTGCTGCTTGCTGTCATCTACCCCAGGAAAACGGCACCATGTTCCCCTACAGTGTTACAACTTGGTGGAGAATGAGAGCATTCCGTTCTGCGCATAAGTGAAAGCAGCAGCTTTATGAGGCCTGCAGAAAATGGTGGTTTATGCAGATACAGCCCAGTGTGAAGTTGCTGAGACTCACCCCTGAGGATTTGATATATGTCCTGGGTGAAAGCAGCTACAAAGCCGCCTGAAAAATATGTCGACATGGAGGAACTGCTTAAAGCCTTGCTGCAAGCTACAGCGGCTCAGCAGGAGGCCAAAAGACAGCAGCAGGTGGCAATGGAGGAAAATAGGAGACAGCAGCAGGTGGCTATTGACGAACTTTACAGGCAACAGCGTCAGGATAGAGAGGCCTTAGCAGAAGTGGTGCAGAGCCTTGCATCCCGGATTGGAGATGTGGCCGTCAGTGCTCCGACCAGCTCTAGTTCTATATGGGCCAGTCACTTCCTGCAGAAAATGACAGAGGCTGATGATGTGGAGGCCTATATGACCATGTTTGAAAGGACTGCCGAGCGCGAGAACTGGCCGAAAGCACAGTGGGCCAGTCTGCTAGCACCTTTTCTTTCAGGTGAGCCCCAAAAAGCGTACTTTGATTTAAGCCCTGCCGAGGCTCGGGACTATGACAAACTAAAAACTGAGATCCTAACCCACCTGGGAGTCACGCTGTCAGTATGAGCACAACGGGTGCACCGTTGGTGTATGCCATAGAGAAGCCTCCTCGCTCCCAGATGCACGACCTTATTCAGCTAACAAAAAATGGTTACAGCCAGAGACATTAACTGGTCCCCAGAAGGTTGAAAGAGTCGTCATGGACCGCTATTTGAGATCTTTGCCCGTAGTCCTGCGCAAGTGGGTGAGCCATGGAAAACCGGATACTGCTGACCAATTAGTGGACATGGTAGAGAGGTATTTGGCGGCAGAGGAACTACTGATGACCACCCAGCAATCCATAGATCCTCGACAGGGCCCTTCAGTAAAGACTGGTAAGACTGTTCCATGGGAAAACGTTGCTGGGCGGTTAAGAGAATGCAAGGCTGGAGAGACTGTAAACCCTGGCCCTGGAGACAGGCCTATGGGGCTAGGAAGGTCTATGCTGCCCAAACGGGTTGATAATCGTGTGGTTAAAATGTTTTAGGTGTGGTATGCCAGGTCATGTTATTGCCAATTGCCCAGTCACGCAAGAACCCATGCAATGTGATGCTGCCTTTGAATGTCGCAGAATGTCTTTCTTTGCTAGGTTAGCCTGTACTGTGGTACCTTCACCTGAGCTGGAAAAACAAATGTGTGACGTGTTCTTAGAGGGTAACCGGGTAGAGGCCTTGCTAAATTCAGGAAGTTTAGTTACCCTCGTGAAAGCTGGATTAGTGAACCCCTTAAAGGTCCAGCAAATACCTATTGGGGTAACTTGCATACATAGGGATACCCAACATTATGTCATTGCTGAAGTGAATATAGAAACTTGTTGTGGGTCAGCAATTGTTAAAGTAGGACTGGTCCCCACCTTGGTGCATGAGGCCATAATAGGGAGGGATTTTCCTCATTTTTGGAAACTGTGGGAATCACGTTTATCAACAGATGTGAGAAGTAAAGAGCCAGTTGATAATACTGCTGATTTTATGGATGTGCACCTGTATTCGGAACTTTCTGACCCTTTGCCTTTTGCTAGTTTGGCTGGGGAAGTGACAGATGGGGAGTCCAGTGAGGACCATCTTGCTGGGAACAGAGACATAGTAGTTAGAACTGAAAGCATGCCTGACCTGGAGGTAAAGAAGGATCTGTTTGCGTCTGAACAGTTAAAGGATCCTACCTTAATAAAGGCTAGAGATAATGTTAAGATTGTTAATGGGGAACCTGTGGTACCAGGTGACAGGGTTACGTATCCCCACATGGCCATCTGTAATGAGCTCTTGTACCACATTGTCAAAAGGGGTGAGGATGTGGTGGAACAGCTGGTAGTTCCCCAGCCTTATCGGAGAACGGTACTAGATTTAGCTCATAGTCACGTTACAGCAGGACATTTAGGGGCAGAAAAAAACACTGAAATAGTTTTACAAAGGTTCTTTTGGCCAGGGGTTTATAAAGAAGTGTCTAAATATTGTTCTTCCTGTCCTGAGTGCCAGTATCATGCCCCTAGACCCCATTTCAGGAGCCCACTAGTTCCCATGTCTATTATAGAGGTCCCGTTTGACAGAATAGCCATGGATCTCGTGGGGCCCTTGTTAAAGTCCGATCGGGGCCATCAGTATATCCTGGTAATAATGGACTATGCCACTCAATATCCTGAGGCTGTCCCTTTATGCACTATCACAACCAAGGCGATAGCTAGGGAGCTGGTGCAGGTTTTTAGTAGAGTGGGAATACCAAAAGAAATTTTTACTGACCAAGGTACTCCATTTATGTCAAGGATCATGAAAGAATTGTGCAAATTATTTAAGGACACTCACCTCAGGACGTCCATCTACCATCCCCAAACTGATGGGTTGGTGGAAAGGTTTAATAAAACATTAAAAAGTATGTTAAAAAAGGTTGTTGATAGAGATGGGAAAAACTGGGATTGTTTGTTGCCCTACTTGTTAATGGCCATCAGAGAAGTTACTCAGTCCTCTACGGGGTTTTCTCCATTTGATTTGTTGTATGGTAGACACCCCAAAGGGCTGTTGGACATTGCCAAAGAGACATGGGAAGGACAGCCCACTCCTTATAGAAGCGCTATTGAACATGTAACACAAATGCAGGATAGGATTGCAGCCATGTGTTAGGGTCTCCTGCCCTGTGCTGCCACGTCATCATGGCAACCGGGAGACAAGTGCTAGCGGAGTAACCTGAGAGCAGCTGATACTCCGGTTCGGGTCTTTTGCTGTGCAGTGGTTACAGGCTCTGTGCACGGCAGGGGATCCGGTGCTGGTTTTTGTGCTCACAGTCTGTGAGGTCTGAGTGGGGCGTGGACAGCACCTGCTATATAAGGCCTCTTCTCAGGTTAAGCAGATGCTGCTGAATCTTTGTTGGTTAGTCAGTTCCTGAAAGTTAGACAGTACTGTGTAGCTTTGTATTTGTTGTTGCTTACTGCAAATAGGCCTGGGGATTTGGTACTACACTCTGCCAATTCAGACCTAGCAGTAAGACTGGAGTCAGTCGTTTAACTTGCTGGGGTTCTTTTGCTACTTTGTGAACTTAGCAAGTTTGCGGCTGTATTCTCAGACTTGCCTGCCTAAATCCTGTCTCACTGTGCAAGGTGTTCAGGTGTCAGTTTAGTGGCAGTAAGCTGAACCTGTGCACTGCAAGTGAGGATTAGGATTGTGGAGACTCTCCTTGTGTCTATCATTCCATCTCTGACCAAGGAGTTTACTGCCACACCCGTTGGTAACCCTTTAGGGTTTTGCTGTTGCCCTTAGCAACAGCATTTCGGGTTCTCTACGTATTAAAACACAACATCTTGCTTTTTCCATCTGAGCATTACTAATACTAGGGAGACACCCAGTTTCTTAGCCTCTGGGCTTCTCTGTTCACTTTGTGTTTATTTTGTTACCCTATCACCTTCTGTGTACGTAATGTCATATTCCCCAGTCTGTCTGTGAGTTCATTTGTTTTGCATCCCTATCCGTTCAGACACCAGTACATTCCTGCAGGAACTCGTGTGCATAACAGTTCAAACACCAGTACATTCCTGTAGGCACTGGTGTGCATAACAGTTCAGTCACCAGTACATTCCTGCAGGCACTGGTGTGCATAACATATTCAGCAGCCTAATACTCCTGTTGAAATTTTGTGGGAATATGGAGCATACCCCACAAAATACGTTGCAACAGGTGGTCGATCAGGTGCAGGTCCTGACTCGACAATTTAATGATTTGTCCATTAAAATGCACACCTCCCAGGCCGCTGGCGGAGCTCCCGCAGCAGCAGCACCTTCAGGGGTTAAGGAGCCGAAAGTAAATCTCCCGGATCGTTATTCTGGAGATCGCTCGCAGTTCTTTTGTTTCAAGGAGAGCAGCAAGCTATACTTCCGGCTTAGGTCTCAGTCTTCTGGGTCGGAGATTCAGCGGGTGGGCATTGTGATTTCCTTGCTACAAGGAGACCCACAGGTCTGGGCATATGGGTTGCAGCCTGACTGTCCGTCGCTTAAAAGTGTTGATGCTTTTTTTACGGCACTGGGCATGTTGTATGATGACCCTGACAAGACGGCCTCAGCCAAGGCTCAGATTTCGATCCTTAAGCAAGGGCGAAGGCCAGTTGAGGTTTACTGCACGGAGTTTCGGAGGTTGGCCCATGATACCCAGTGGAATGACCCAGCCCTGAGACACCAGTACCGAAGAGGTCTTTCTAACCAGATAAAAGACCAACTGGTACACTATCCCTTGCCTGATAACTTGGATCAGCTCACGCAGTTATCCATCCGGGTGGATAGACGGCTGAGAGAGCGTAGGCTTGAAAGGGAGACCGAGGTTTCCTTCTTTCCCAAGGGAACCTCAGACTCTGAGGAATTTTCCGAGGAGCCTATGCAGATTGGGGCTACCCGCCTCTCCTCGCGTGAGAAGACGCGGAGGAGACAGCAGGGGTTGTGTTTGTACTGTGGGAATAAAGGTCATGTGGTAGTATCATGCCCAGAAAAGCCGGAAAACTTCAGGGCCTGAGGGTGATGGGAAATATCCTGTCAGGCCAGAAGTCAGAATTTCCCAAGAAGACTTTTATCATTCCGGTGACCTTGAAGATCCTCGGTCAAACTGTCAAGACTGAGGCCTTTGTGGACAGTGGGGCCGACGGGGTTTTTATGGACCGCCAATTCGCCCTGAAACACTCTGTTCCCTTAGTACCCTTGGCATCGGAAATTGAGATTTGTGGGTTAAACGGGGAACCTTTATCCCAAGGTAAAATTACCTCTTGCACTAGCCAGATTTCTTTGTTTATTGGAGCCACACACTCTGAAAAATTGTCCTTTTATGTGACTGTCTGTACTTTTGCCCCATTGGTGTTGGGGTTACCCTGGTTAAGGGCCCACAATCCTCAATTTGACTGGGTCTCTGGGGAGATTCTTAGTTGGGGTACTGATTGTTTCAGGAGTTGCTTGAGCCTTCCAGTCAGGCTCTCGCAGCTAAGTTTGCCAGGATTGCCAGGGTGTTATGCAGATTTTGCGGACGTGTTCTCCAAAAAAGTTGCAGAGGTACTACCTCCCCATCGCCCCTATGACTGTGCCATTGATTTGTTGCCAAATGCTAAGCTTCCCAAGAGCAGGTTGTACTCCCTGTCACGTCCTGAGACTCAGGCTATGGCAGAGTACATTCAGGAGAACTTGGCTAAGGGATTTATCAGACCTTCACAGTCTCCAGTTGGGTTGGGGTTCTTCTTCGTGGGTAAAAAGGACGGTTAGTTGCGACCCTGCATCGACTTCAGGGAATTGAACCATATCACGATTAAAAACTCATACCCACTGCCTCTCATTTCGGTCTTGTTTGACCAGCTTCGTACTGCCACCATTTTTTCTAAGATTGACCTACGCGGTGCGTACAATCTAATCCGAATAAGAGAGGGGGATGAATGGAAGACTGCCTTTAATACCCACTCAGGGCATTATGAATATTTGGTGATGCCTTTTGGGCTCTGTAATGCCCCGGCAGTCTTCCAGGATTTCATGAATGATGTACTCAGGGAATATTTGGATAGATTCTTAGTTGTATACTTAGATGACATCCTAATCTTCTCCCATTCCCTGGAGGAACATCGGAAGCATGTACGCTTAGTCCTCCAGAAACTCAGAGACCACCGGCTTGGGGCGAAGCTGGAGAAGTGCGAATTTGAAGTTCAGCAAATCGCATTTCTAGGATATATTATCTCCCCAGAAGGTTTCCAAATGGAGGGTTCCAAGGTACAGGCAGTCCTGGATTGGGTGCAGCCCACTAGTTTGAAGGCGCTTCAGCGTTTCCTGGGCTTTGCGAATTTTTATAGACGATTTATCGCTGGATTTTTGTCTATAGTGGCGCCTTTGGTGGCACTCACTAAGAAAGGGGCGGATGTTGCTCACTGGTCTTGTGAGGCTAAAGCGGCTTTTGCCCGTCTCAAAAGGGCATTTGTATCGGCCAAGGTGCTGCGACACCCAGATCCAGAGCGTCCTTTTGTGGTGGAGGTGGATGCCTCTGAGATGGGTATTGGGGCAGTGCTTTCTCAGATGGGAGTGTCTGATAATCGCCTTCATCCCTGTGCTTACCTTTCCCGTAAATTTTCGCCTGCCGAGATGAATTATGACGTGGGTAACCGGGAATTTTTGGCTATTAAGGATGCACTCGAGGAGTGGAGACACTGGCTTGAGGGGGCTAAGTTTGTGGTCTCAATTCTCACCGACCATAAGAATCTGGCATATTTAGAGTCAGCGAAGCGTCTCAATGCCAGGCAGGCACGATGGGCTTTGTTTTTTGCTCGCTTTAATTTTTTGATAACATATCGCCCTGGGTCAAAAAACATCAAGGCTGATGCGCTCTCGCGGAGTTTTGCTCCAATCCAGGAGACCACCGAGGAGCCGTTGCCCATTGTGTCCCCATCATGTATTAAAGTGGGCATTACCCAGGACCTCTTATCATTAGTCCTTAGAGCACAGGAGCAGGCTCCTCCAGACCTTCCGGTAGGTCTTTTGTTTGTGCCTCCTAGGTTAAGACAGCGAGTGTTCCTGGAATTCCATGCCAAGAAGTCGGCAGGTCACCCGGGTATTGCCAGAACTCGGGAGTTGCTATCTAGGGCGGTGTGGTGGCCCTCGGTGGCTAAGGATGTGGATTAGTGGGTTCGGGCATGTGACATCTGTGCCCGAAATAAGACTCCTAGAGGGGTTCCTGTTGGCCCATTACATCCACTCTCTATCCCATCTAAGCCATGGACCCACATTTCAATGGATTTTGTGGTGGACTTGCCAAAATCCTCGGGGATGACAGCCATCTGGGTTGTCGTTGACAGGTTTTCGAAGATGGCGCACTTCGTTCCACTGGTTGGGCTGCCATCGGCCAGACGCCTGTCTGAATTATTTATGCTGCATGTTGTGCGTCTCCACGGGTTGCCACTTGATGTGGTCTCTGACCGCGGATCCCAGTTTGTGGCCAAATTCTGGAGGGCATTTTGTTCCGATCTCCAGATTTCTGTCAGCTTGTCGTCAGGCTACCATCCGCAGTCTAATGGGCAGACTGAAAGGGTGAACCAGTCCTTGGAGCAGTTCCTCAGGTGTTATGTCTCCAAGTGTCAGACTGACTGGGTTGCTCATCTGTCCATGGCGGAGTTTGCCTATAACAACGCGGCTCACTCTGCTACAGGGATCTCTCCCTTCCTTTGTGTGTATGGGCATCATCCTAAGGCTAATTCTTTTGACCCCCTGGACTCCACGCCTGGTGGTTCCTCTGTGGTTTCGGTCCTTAGAGGTATTTGGAGGAAAGTGAAGAAAGCCCTTGTGTCTGTGTCATTAGTGACCAAAAGGGTTTTTGATAAGCGGAAAAGACCCTGCAGCTTCAAATTAGGAGACTTCGTCTGGTTGTCTACCAAGAATTTGAAGTTGAGACAGCCATCTCATAAGTTAGGCCCCCGGTTCATCGGCCCTTATAAGATCACCAGGGTTATCAATCTGGTGGCATTTCAGTTAGATCTGCCCCGTTCTTTGGGTATCAATAAAACATTTCATTGTTCCCTTTTAAAACGGGCGATTAGTAATCCTTCTTCCAGTGGAAGACCTTCCCCTCTTCTGATACGTGGCCAGAGGGAGTTTGTTGTTGAAAGGATTCTTGACTCCAAGATGGTTCGGGGTCGGCTGTCATTTTTGGTGCACTGGAAGGGGTATGGCTCGGAGGAGCGGTCGTGGGTGCGCAGTTGTGATCTTCATGCCCCCAGACTGATACGCTCTTTCTTCTCGCAGTTCCCCGATAAACCCGGTGGTAGGGGTTCTTTGACCCCTCGTCAGAGGGGGGGTACTGTTAGGGTCTCCTGCCCTGTGCTGCCACGTCGTCATGGCAATCGGGAGACAAGTGCTAGCGGAGTAACCTGAGCGCAGCTGATACTCCGGTTCGGGTCTTTTGCTGTGCAGTGGTTACAGGCTCTGTGCACGGCAGGGGATCCGGTGCTGGTTTTTGTGCTCACAGTCTGTGAGGTCTGAGTGGGGCGTGGACAGCACCTGCAGACACCAGTACATTCCTGCAGGCACTGGTGTGCATAACAGTTCAAACACCAGTACATTCCTGTAGGCACTGGTGTGCATAACAGTTCAGTCACCAGTACATTCCTGCAGGCACTGGTGTGCATAACACCATGGTACCCATTGTCAGAGAGCACATGGAACAGGCCCAAAGTGCTCAACAGAGGGTATATAACCAGAGTGCCAAGATACGGGAATTTGCTCCTGGAGTTAGAGTTCATGTTTTGGTACCCACTGTGGAAAGCAAGTTCCTAGCTAAATAGCAGGGTCCATTTGAGATTAGGGAAAAAGTGAATGAGTTTAATTACAAAGTATACCAATTGGGAAAGAGAAAACCCGAACAAATCTACCATGTTAACTTAATCAAACCCTGGAAAGATAGGTTGTCTCTGTCAGCGGAGCCTTGCCCTTCGGTGTCTTCACCTCGATTGCTTCCCGCAGTAAAGGTGTCAGAGACATTATTAGCTGATCAGAACAATCAGGTTAAAGAATTTCTCATCCAAAATAGGGAGATATTTTCAGAGCTGCCTGTCCAAACGACCATAATAAAACCTGACATTGTCACAGAACCAGGGGTCAGGGTCCATTTAAAGCCATATAGGATTCCCGAAGCTCAGCGAGAAGCTGTTTCTAAAGAAGTTAAAAATATGTTAGAACTTGGAGTCATAGAGGAATCTATCAGTGAGTGGTCCAGTCCCATAGTTCTCATCCCAAAGCCAGACGGTAGCATACGCTTCTGTAATGACTTTCTTAAGTTAAATGAGGTGTCCAAATTTGACGCATACCCCATGCCCCGTGTGGATGAGCTTATAGAAAGGTTGGGAACAGCCAGGTTTCTCACCACGTTGGACCTGACCAAAGGTTACTGGCAAATACCTTTATCTGATAGCGCAAAAGAAAAAACAGCTTTTTCGGTTCCAGAGGGGCTATACCAGTATAAGATGTTACCCTTTGGGTTGCATGGGGCTCCAGCAACCTTTCAACGGGTGATGGATAACATTTTGAGGCCCCATAGAAAATATGCAGCTGCCTATTTGGATGATGTGGTAATTCACAGTACAGACTGGGGGTCCCATTTGGTTAAAGTACAAGCAGTACTGGACTCAGAGAAGCAGGGTTAACTGCTAACCCAAATAAGTGCTGCCTCGCAATGGAGGAGGTAAAATACTTGGGCTTCCCCATAGGTAGAGGTCTCATTAGGCCCCAATTGAATAAAATTGATGCTATTCAAAACTGGCCTCGTCCAGTGAATAAAAAACAGGTAAGGGCTTTTTTGGGAATAACTGGGTACTATAGATGATTTATTCCTAATTTTGCGACCACAGCAGTGCCGTTGTCAGACCTTACCAAAGGGAAGCAGTCAAATATGGTGAAATGGAACCCTGATGCAGAAAAAGCGTTCCAAGCGTTAAAAGTGGCTTTGTGTTCACAACCTGTATTGATAACACCAGATTTTTCAAAAGAATTTGTTGTACAGACGGATGCCTCAGAGGTAGGCATAGGGGCCGTGTTGTCCCAAACCAGAGATGGGGACGAACACCCTATAATTTATTTGAGTAGGAAACTCAATGAGCATGAAAAAAGGTATGCCATTGTGGAAAAGGAGGCTTTGGCCATTAAGTGGGCATTAGATACCTTGAGATATTACCTCTTGGGTAGACAGTTCAGACTAGTGACAGCTCACGCCCCTTTAAAATGGATGTATGTAAATAGAGGTCAGAATGCGCGTGTAACTAGATGGTTTCTAGCATTGCAAGATTTTAAGTTTACTGTCGAACATAGAACGGGTACACAATTGGCCAACGCAGATGCATTGTCCCACATCTTCTGTTTGGGGGCTACAAGTGTTCTGGCCCTAGGGGTCAAAACAGGGGAGGGGGCTATGTGACAAGAACACTGGAATAATGTTTGAGGGCAGGTATGTTTGTCCCAGGTTCTTGTCTTACATGTTTTAGAAAATGAAAACTTCTAGGAAAATGTTTTGTTTGAACCTTTTCAGTTTGCTGGAAAAGCTGGATAAGGGGAGAGAGAGAGAGAGAGAGAGAGAGAGAGAGAGAGAGAGAGAGAGAGAGAGTTCCAGACATTGGGCCCAGTTCGGATCTTTGGCCTCACAGAAGGCTAATCAGGGCTTTCAGCTGTGCAAGAGCCTTATAGGGCTGCTAGCCTGATTAGTGTGTGCAGATTGCCTGGGGGACTGCATAATCTCTGTGGGGAGAAACACGCTTCCTTATACAAGTGAGCTATACATACATAGTGCATCTGGAAAGTATTTACAGTGCTTCACTTTTTCCACATTTTGTTACTTTACAGCCTTATTCCAAAATGGAATAAATTCATTTTTTCCCTCAAAATTCTACACACAAAGGGCCTAATTCAGACCTGATTGCTGGGCAGCGATTTTTGCAGCCCTGCGATCAGATAGTCGCCGCCCACTAGGGGAGTGTATTGTAGTTGTGCAGACACTCCCTGAAAACGGTCAGTTGCCACCCACAAACACCCTCTGGTCACTCTGTCAGAGCTACAGCATTCTTCTGTGGAGAGAGGACAACTATCTCTGCAGCAATCCACCAATCAGGCCTGTATGGTCGAGTGGCCAGACGGAAGCCACTCTTTAGTAAAAAGCACATGGCAGCTCACCTGGAGCTTGCCAAAATGCACCTGAAGGAATCTCGGACCATGAGAAACAAAAATTCTCTGGTCTGGTGAGACAAAGATTGAACTCTTTGGCGTGAATGCCAGGCATCATGTTTGGTGAAAACCAGGCACCGCTCATCACCAGGCCAATACCATCCCTACAGTGAAGCATGGCAGTGGCAGCATCAGGGCTGTTTCTAGGCAATTTGGCTCCCAGGGAAAGATTTAAAAATGCGCCCCCCCCCCCCCCCTATTGCCATAAAAAAATGCGCCCCCCCCATAAATATATATATATTTTTTTAAAACTGTGAGCACCCCCCAGAAAGGGGGCATGTCCTTGTTAAAATGGGCATGGTCTCATTAAAATGGGCATGGCCTCGTCTGGAAAGACTACATTACACCCAGGTTTTTGACCCTGCACCAACAGATCACAGCCACCGCAGGAAGAAAAAAAAATTCTACCATATTAAGCCCCACACAGTAATGTCCCCTGCACCATATTATGCCACACACTGCAATGCCCTTGATACATTAAATCTCCATTTTACACATTACGGCAGTCAGAGTTCCCTTCTACAACGAGAGAAAGAGAAGTTATACTTATGTTTGCGAATGCACGCCTCGCCTGCCGCAAGAAACGGCTCTGGACTGCATCATGCTGCGGGGATGTTTTTCAGTGGCAGGAACTGGGAGACTAGTCTGGATGGAGGGAAAGATGAATGCAGCAATGTACACACTTGAATTACTGAGGACTGTTTGGATAATTAAGCCCTAGCCAGAAGCGATTACAATCACCTATGATTGGGATATAAGTGGTCCAATCACATCTCTGTAACTGACTCCATCAAGTCGGAGACTTGTTTATTCTTATGATAGATTATCCTCTTGAAACTCCAGTTATTTTAAAGGGAATTTTTTATATATATTTTTAATGTATACGTATTAAATGTGTGATAAAAAAAAAAATTCTATTGAAATTACATATCTGCTCATTATTTTGAAATTCAGCCCGCGCCAGTACATTCTCTATTTATTCTTGGGTACACACCTTTTTAAGGGACTAAACACCCCTGTACAGGCTGCTGTTGATAGCGAACTCACACATTTACATTTTCTTGTACTAGTACTTTTTGGTCCGTGAGTGCTGCAGTCATGAGCTGTTTTTCCAATCTAAATGAACAAAATAACAGAAGGCAATCCTATTGGTCACATTTAGATGAACCCATGTCTAAGAGTTCTGTACCTGATGAAATTGATATAAACAAAAAATTCTATAAAATGGAGGATTTGCTTAAAGCCGAATCAAGGGACTGGCTGGACAGCATAAACCTCCAACAATATCTTGATTTAAAAAAAAAGATCCCTAGAGGTTTACGTTTATTTAAACCATCGATATTCCAAGACGACATAGAATACTAGAAGGAATGGGATCAGCTATTAGATAATTGTTCTTTTGCATTGATAGGATTAATCATCAGATACAGGGGGTAATTCCAAGTTGATCGCAGCAGGAAATTTTTTAGCAGTTGGGCAATACCATGTGCACTGCAGGGGGGGGCAGATATAACATTTGTAGAGAGAGTTAGATTTGGTTGGGTTATTTTGTTTCTGTGCAGGGTAAATACTGGCTGCTATATTTTTACACTGCAATTTAGATTGCAGATTGAATTCACCACACCCAAATCTAACTCTCTCTGCACATGTTATATCTGCCTCCCCTGCAGTGCACATGGTTTTGCCCAACTGCTAACAAAGTTCCTGCTGCGATCAACTCAGAATTACCCCCACAGAATGAATAAAGTACAAATTATAGAAAAAGAAATAGAAGAGATTAAGAAAACAATTGATAGATCCAGTCAAGATGACAGAGTGGTAGGAAAGGATAGATTGGTTAATGAAAAGGTTATTAAATATGAACGTACTATTATGGAAACCAAACAGAAAAAGTTTAAACGTGATCTAGGAGACTATGAACACAATAGAGTTCGATCCTATAGAGATAAGAATAGAAATATTGATCTCCAGAAACAGGAAGGATTAGTTAAACCTAGAGAAGAGAAGAGAAAGACAGGAGACAGAATCCCAGAAGGTGGGAGGGACAAAAACAATACACCACCTTTGATAGACAATTCAGGCAAAGCAGGGAAGATAGACCACTTAGATCAGGGAGAGAAAAGTCACTATATGCTCATCACTATGAGAGAGACAGGAGGGCAAGCTTTCACAATGAGAGAAGACCATCCTATAGAGATGAACCAATCATTACCCCTAAGAGTAGTCGGGAAATCAGTACAAAGGAGATTTGTTTAGGGGCACGCCCCAAAACCAACTTCAGGGATCTTCCAGACAAATATTCATGGGGGGGGCGTTAAAAAGGAGAAGAGTCCCAAGCCAAGAGGAGGAAGAGGGGGGAGAAATAGGAAAGAAAAATCCAAGAAAAATGCAATAAGATTGTCAGATAGTAAATTAGACAAACAAAATGTATTCAATCTCTCCTCCAAAAATTTAAATGATTCTGAGCTTTCCCTCTTAGAAAAGGGCCTCAAATTCTCCCCCACTAGTGAACCTAATATGTTAGATTTATTTGTCGGACTAAATCGCTATGTGAGAACCATGTGTAGAAAATTATATTTTGCCAGGAAAAATCTCCAAAGGAAGCATGATGATTTTGTTCCCATAACCCTGGACAGCAACGACGATTTTGCAGTTGCTGCCCTGAAAGATTTGTGGGAACAGAACAATGTAGAAGTAGAAAAGACAATTAAAATTTATGAACAAACTAGAGAACTCACTAAATTTATGAAGAAATCCGAGTTTTTCCCCAATTGTGCAAAAAGTACTAATATAGAGTCTTTTTTATAAAATTACCCTAGAGGACTTCAAACATCTGGTAGGACAACATCAAGGGAGCTCCAAATTTGCATCTAATCTAACCCGACAAGAAAAAAGAGCCCTTAAGGAACTCACAAAGGATACCTCCCTTGTCATAAAGGAAGCAGACAAGGGAGGGGGTCTGTTAGTGATGAATACAACGGATTATATAAACGAGGCCAATAGACAATTATGTGATACAAAATTTTATAGAAAACTGGATAAAAAGCCAACTGATCTATTCCTCGTGGAGTTGACATCCCATTTGGATTCAGCACTGATCTCGGGTGTCATATCCAGGGAGGAACGTGGTTTCCTGTTACCCAAATTTCCCACTTCACCCACTTTTTATTTTCTTCCTAAAATTCACAAATCACTGACCTCACCCCCTGGGAGACCTATTATCTCTGGTGTCAGTTCTCTCACTTCTAATCTTTCTTTTTATGTAGATTCATTCCTTCAGCCACGTGTATCTGCGCTGAGGTCACATCTTCGTGACACCACCCATTTTTTAACCAAAATCCAAACCATACAATGGAAAGATACCCATTCATTTATAACTTTCGATGTTCAAGCTCTATACACACACATTCCCCATTCAGTTGGAACGAGTGTAATATCTAAAAAATTGTCCGGGGATGCGGACCTCAGCGCAGAACACCAGATCTTTATTGTTGATTCTATTTAATTTATACTTTCTCACAATTATTTCTTATTTCTTAACCAGCACTATCTTCAAGTCATGGGGACGGCCATGGGGACCAGGTTTGCCCCCAGTTATGCTAACCTATACATGGGCGACCTAGAGGATTCGCTTGTGTGGGGGAGCGTCTGGGAGGCAAACCTGGTCTTCTATGGCCATTACATCGACGATCTGTTTATTATTTGGGATGGGGATCTGTCTTCTATTTCTTCTTTCGTATCTCATCTTAATTCCAACACTTATAATTTATCTTTCACGCACACCTATAACAGGGAACGGATAGACTTCCTGGATGTAACCCTCGAGAATATCAATAATCAAATTGTAACTTCAACTTATCTAAAACCTGTAAATACATATTCCTATTTACACTATGAGAGTGCACATCATGCACCTTGGAAACACAATATACCAAAAGGGCAACTAATGCGCCTGAGGCGCAATTGTTCCAATTTAGAAACTTTTACTACTCAGGCCAATGAATTAATGAACTCCTTAAGACAACGTAAATATCCGGATAGACTTCTCAAGGAAGCATATGAAGAAGTCTATCATATGGATAGGACCAATTTACTTAAAACTAAATCCATATGTTTAAATAATCAAGAAGAGAAGGTTACTAAAGACAGACAACTAGCCTTTGTCTGTAAGTATAATAACTGTGCCAATGCAATAAAAACTATAATCTTTAAAAACTATAGAGTCCTAAAACAGGATAAGGTTCTATGTGAAATACTACCCCCCAAACTCTGTATAGTATATAGAAAAAATAGACTAAGAGACTAAAGACACTCCTGTGGGATGTACATGGCTAACCACAAAACCAATGGGATGCCATAGATGTGGAAAACCTAGGTGCGTAACGTGCACACACATGCCAAAAAAAAAGATGATGATTTTGAACCTACCTGGTAGCAATGACCCTTATAAACTTGGATCATTTATGAACTGTGCCTCTAAGTTTATTATTTATTTACTTACCTGTGGGTGTGGCCTGAACTATGTGGGCAGAACCACAAGATCTATCCATGTGCGGTTCATGGAACACCGCAGTAATATTCAAAAACGAAATAATCTACAGTGTTTCACGTCATTTTGACCAAATCCATGATGGTGATCCTAAAAGTCTTTCAATGGTATGTATTGAACATATTGCACCCACACCAAGGGGTGGGGATAGATTTAACAAGCTCTGCTGCAGAGAAATATATTGGATGTTCAAATTCAACTCTTTACATCCAGATGGATTAAATGAAAGCATTGAACTCAATACCATCCCCTAGGGGATTCTCTACAACTCAAGAACTACCCCTCCGGTTAAATCAACATTCTTTCTCTTCATAACTTCTTTCAAATTTACTTTAATCACTGTTTTTTATGTCTTAGATAAAATAATTAGATGTAATACCCATTTTTTTATTAAGTTTTTTTTTTATCAATCTTTAGTCAATACAGTCTGAAATCTTGGATACTATGTCACTTGATAGTACTATATTATACACCTGATGAAACCAGGAATCAATCATGTGAATGAACTGTTAGATTACTTATGCATACTTATTTTTAAATTATATTTATTTATTTTTATCAAGTTGAAATATTATTTTGAAATTAGTATGAGTCCGCACTAATTGGTATACATCCGACCTGATTTATTCTTTTTAAACAAATACTTCTTGATTTATATGTTATTACTTTTTATTTTTGACTGTATTTATTATTTTTTCGATATGCACGTGTTGTGAGTAAGGTTTCCATATTAATGTGATTTCAAACAAATATTTGGTTTCCATGACAATTTGGTTTAAATCAACTATGTTTTTATTAATATCTAAAGAATACATAGACACTGGCGCTTAGCGCCGTAAACGCTGTTTACCACTCTGTTCTTTCATAAGTATCTTCGTTAATCCAGGCATCCCGGTACTAAGTCACCATAGAAACGTGTGGAACGCAGCCCTATTGTTAGTGGAACGCAACGTCCTGCCCTGGTGCCGTACAGTGGGAGTGGTTGTCAGACTCCAGTCACGTGGTCAAATAGGATCACATGACCGGATGAATACCAAATATGGTCCCCTTCCGGTCCAGAATGAATAATAGGGATGCAACTGATGTGGCCACGTGATTTAGCCAAGTCACGTGACTGCAACACACAAGAGAGTATACAGATTGGCGGAGACCTGGTCACGTGATCGGGGAGGATCACGTGACCAGGAAGTAGCTGATAATTTTATAAGGTTATATGCTGCTTTATAGATAACCAACACTCGTTTTCCAATTTTGTTAAACATGAGATGTGTACCAATAGATTTGCCTTCTGTGGAACATTGGTTCTATTATTATCATTGTTTTAATTCATTGTTTTAATTTAGATCTTTTACACCAGCATTCATTGATGTCAGTTGGTTTCATTCACCCTTAATTAAAGAGGATATATAAACAAGTTCTGGGCAGTATGTGACATATGCTCCTGAGGAAGCTGGCAGCTACTAAGACCAGCGAAACGCGTTGAGCATTTTTACGGACCACTGGCACTGCGCCCACTGCTACTTCGCATTCCATCTGGCAGCAATTGGACTTTTTCAGCTCCCATTGGATCCTCATAAGTGTTCCTTTTCTGGAAACCCGGGACAATCCCCAACTACTATTGGATCTCCGATTGCAATTGAGACCCCTGGGGACCGCTCATAAAAGAACGGGTAATATTCACACTTAAATTACTGAGGACTGTTTGGAAAATTAAGCCCTAGCCAGAAGCGATTACAATCACCTATGATGGGGATATAAGTGGTCCAATCACATCGCTGTAACGGACTCCATCAAGTCGGAAACTTGTGTTTATTCTTACGATAGATTATCCTCTTGAAGCTCCAGTTATTTTAAATGGAATTTTTATATATATTTTTAATGTATATGTATTAAATGTGTGATAAAAAAAAATTCTATTGAAGTTACATATCTGCTCATTATTTTGAAATTCAGCCAGCGCCAGTACATTCTCTATATACATCCTGGATGAAAACCTGCTCCAGAGCACTTGACCTCTGATAAAGCTGATTATTTACCGTAGAACACAAGCTATTTACTAATATCGTGAAGCCGTAATGGCCGCTGTCCCTCGTGCACGTGCTACGCACTTCGTACGCTATTTGCGTACAAAGACCTCGCACGTGGTACGCAAGTTACGTACACATGCTACGCTGTGAGTACAGAATACACACAGCGAGCGTACACACAGATAATAACCTTTTAAACCTTACACAGAGTATGCTTATACTGTAATTCTTAGTGTTGAGACACTGCAATGATATAATACTGTTTAACCTTGGTCTGTAAGCTAGCTGTTTGAGCGATTGAGATGCTCAGCAACCCTTAATAACAAATGGTGAAACACACTCCTTGCTAAGGTTCCAACACCTTTACTAACAATATTTAGCTAAGTAAAAGGGAAAAAACAGTTAACAGTTCATACACTACAGGCTAACATTAATAACTAAACAGATACATACACAATAGCGAACGATCGCAAACACAAATACATAGACTAAGAATGAATGGCTAACATTAAAAACGGGTAACAAAGTGGCCACAGAGAAACATACCATACGGGGAACACTCGCTAGCGCAACCGGATCCAGTCCTCCAATTATCAGAGATAAATGTTGATGAGAGAGAGTACTGGCCGGTCTGGGGACAGTGACCCTTATATACACAGCATACAGTGTACTACAAAGGGCCCTACAATCTTCTTGTTCATTGGACACAGGAATGTCTCTCCGCATTATAACAAAAGGTCATAGGTTAGTTTGAACAGGTGGGCTGTGACTATATCAAACTGCTCAGGTGAGAGGGAATCTCAGAATTCCAGCAACATGGATAATGAACCGCAAATATAGTAAATGTCCAGAAACTACTAATAGACATAACTATACGCAGGAGCGATTAATCTTTACCTAACCAGCACCGGATTGTTCCTAATAAAATGTTCTTTAGTTAGGTACCAAACACCACTGCTCAAACCCTGTCTGACCCTTCGTATCATGCAAAGAGGAATTCCTCTGTCCAGCGACCAGTTACATTAAACAAACTTACAGTTATTATTAAGGGGAACATTATCTATAAAACATACTATTTGGTTTTATTATTTAACGATTGAGTCGCCCGCTAGACGCACACAAACTCTACCGTAAATGCACATACCACGCGCTCGAGCGCATGGCCGAGGAGGCGCCATCACGCAGCTGCGAGTATCCGCACGAGAGAGATTGTGCACGTGCAGCGGGCAAGCGCATGAGGTGAATATATGGCAACGTGTAGCATGATATTTTTCCGACTTTGGCAGTCGTCAATAACTGCCACTTCCTAAAACAGTTCAAAAAGAAAAATATATGTCATAATGTAAATACCATTTTATGATTGGGTAAAGGGAGGAGAGGAGCAGGTGGGAAAAAGGTATGACCTAGTGAGATACTAGAAGCATGTGTGTATGAATCCATGTTTGAGGGGTCATGTATCATCGTGCCGTACGTGTTTTAAATCAAGCTTCGAGGTATTGCGAAGTATACATTTGAATCCTTCTTATCCCGTATTACGGGTCTGTGGATGGGCTGTCAAACTTTACCGAGCTCTTTTCAGCTTTTGGTTGCAACAAATGGGGGAGCACATTTAGTTGATGATACATGAATGGGGGGATATGCGAGTGCTGATATCTGTATCTATATTCCCTATCGACTATGTGTGTCATTACCTGAAGGTTGTAGAGGTGAAGATAAGAAGCAATTATTATAAATGCAGTCGTAAACTATGTGAGTTTAATATGCATTCGCTGATTGAGGTCTTGTCTGAAGTCTTGTCTTGATGTACATGTTGTCTGATGTCTCTCGGTGCTTTTGCTATAAATAACGAGCAAAAGTTGTTTCATTGTCCATAAAGTTACAGTCTCTAAAGTATTGGGCTATCGTAAAAGTTAAAGTCACTAGGGAAATTGGGGGCTTGTAGCATAGTTCATCAATGGTCTGTATAAAAGAGGTTGTCAAATTCTTCTTCCAAGCAGATGTCTTTGTACCTTGGAGGTAAACAAAGGAGAAACGGGTGAAAGAAACGGAACGTGGAATCACATTTTCATCACAACATTGTCTCTATCATTGGGTCATACATCAAATTAGTTGTTGTTATTACAGTGTCCTCGCTCCTTAAACTCATCACCCTGGTATTACTTTTACTCTTCGTTAAAACCCGAACGCATCTAAATATCAGGCCAACCAATAGGACGACTCCCAGAATACACAAAAGAAATTTCCCTACATCCATAATAATACTTTGGGCCCATTCTCCTAAACCAGAGAACCAATTTCGTGGGTTCAACTATGACACCCAACTGGTCAGCTCATTACCCACAGCAGCGAGTGTGAGATTGTGTTTCCTTCGAAACTCCCACTTTAATTGTAGAATGTCATCCATCTTTTGTTCTATGACCTCGGCTGGGTCCTCCGTGCTGTTTGTAATGTACGTGCAGCACTTTATTCCATATTGAGTTGCTAGGGTAACACAATACCCGCCTGTCACAGCTGTAAGGTAATTAAGAATCATCCTATGCTGAACCAGTTCTGTTTTGTAGGCTTGTAACTCTTTCCCAGTGTACCTGAATGTGTCGTCATACATTTCGGTGATATTGTCTAATAAATTTGCAAGCGCAGATATATATCTATAATTTATCACTCCTCTGGCGGTACGAGTGATATCTAACGCGAGTAGGAATTGAATCCCGGTAGATTCGTGGATCAGATCAGAGGCTGAATGCTCTGTCCTCTCTATCAGGTGCCGTTTAACAACGTGCTCGTAATGAGTGAGAGTATAAGGAGCTTGGGCACTGCGGTGAATATCTTTCATTTTGTTATGGGATACAGTCATTACTTCAGGCAGTACTTTTCCAATATAGCACAATCCCTCTGAGTTTGGGGCAAGCCACTTATACGCCTTCCTCCCGCATATGAAATATGCATCATCGGGGAGAACATATGGGACGGAGTATGACATTACCATGTCACAAATTTTCCATGTGAAATCTCCTAACCCTAATTCTCCCGTCTGTTTAGTACACGTATCAGGTTGTATGATATGTGCACAGTATCCTGGCGATACTTCTCCAACTCGCATGGTCCTACTTCCTAGAGTGTACCTATACCGGAAAAATCTTCCATGGTCGGCTATCTGGCGTATAAGTTCTGTGTCTATGGGCATTCTGTCGGCTCTGTATGAAAAGGTCATGGTTTGATTACTCCATGACACTTCCCAATTTCCCGGCTTTCGGGGATTGGAAATGTTAAAGCACACTAAGGATCTATCCACATGATATTGGTGGAGCTTCAAACTAGGAGGACTAGAGATATTAAACCTCTTGTCCACCGGCCTCCCACCACTTAGCTCAAGTACCTCTCCTACAGTTTAAGGGAATGGTACTAGTCCTGATTTGCTATGACCTTGAGAGCATACCCAACAGTCTGTCTGGTTTAACACTTTACCCACTAGGGAGTGATAGTCACTCAATGGATGCCGGTCCATGTGGACATTAAAACTGGACTGACACTTCTTGATGCACCCATCCTCAACTATATTTTCACAATGCCTACAGATGCAGTTCTCTTCAGCTAACAATCCTTCACAATTTTTCTATTGTCAATGCTACCAGATCGTTTTCTGATACTCGCCTTTACTCGGAGATTATGTTGTTCTTGGGAAACTACGCCTCCATCCTGGTCATCAGAACCCATTCCCGATGCTTCCTCGACCTCCATGGTACTCTCACCGAAACAGACTGCTCTGGTCAACAGGAAAATCCGGATCACAGTCGCTTGGGGCAAGTCCATCTTAGAGGAGTAAAAGGAGAAAAATAAGGGGGAAAGGAAATAGGAGGGAGGTGGGAACTGGAGAAAATAACAAATGGGAAAAAGAAATCTGGCTCGACAAGCTTCTGGTCTTATTATTCTCAGCGCTCAGGTGTCGTCTCAATCCTCCCTGAACAGACACTCTAGTGATACAACCTCTACCGTCTGTTCTTTATCACGGGACCTCTCTGGGTCAGTGACCTTTTTACAATGAGACGAATGGACCCAAGTCTTTCTCTCGGCAACCTTCGATGCTGTTGTGCTGGTCAATAAGACTTGATATGGTCCTTCCCATCTGTCAATTAGGCAACCTGAGCGTAGAAAATTCTGTATCATTACATAATCCCCAGGTTCAATGTCATGACAATTACTGTCTGGCATATCAGGAATCACCAACTTTAGATTATCATTCTGATTCCTCAATTGCTTACTCATCTTAACCAAGTACTTTACGGTTACTTCATTGTTACATTTCAAATCATCCTGGGGGTTAATCATAACATGAGGTTGTCGACCAAACAGAATTTCAAAAGGAGACAGATTAAGAGGGGACCTGGGAGTGGTTCTGATGCTGTATAATACGATTGGCAAAGCTTCAGGCCATAACAGTCCTGTTTCAATCATTACCTTGCTCAATTTATTTTTAATAGTGCTGTTTACTCTTTCCACCTTCGCACTCGCCTGGGGGCGGTACGGAGTGTGCAGCTTACTATTAATTCCCATCAACTTACACATTGTTTGAAAGACTTCACCTGTAAAATGGGTACCCCTATCACTCTCAATGATTCTGGGGATACCATACCTGCACACAAATTCCTGCACAATTTTCTTTGCAGTAAACACAGCGGTATTTGTGGCTGCGGGAAATGCTTCAACCCAATTTGAGAACACATCAATACATATTTTAAATTTCTACAAGGTGGCAATTGTATGAAATCAATTTGTATTACCTGAAAAGGGCCATCTGTCGGAGGGATATGGGATGGCTCTGTTGGTATTGCCTTTCCGATATTCTTCCTCGAGCAGGTGAGACAGGTCATCGCTCTTTTACCCGCATGGGAAGAAAATCCTGGGGCGCACCAATAAGCTCTTACCAACTTACACATTCCTTCTTTGCCTAGATGAGTCAGCCCATGTGCCGCTTCCGCTAGACTTGGAAGGTATGCTCTGGGTGCCACTGGCTTACCCTGTCCATCTGTCCAGAGTCCTGAGGACTCCTGGCCATATCCTTTTGACCTCCAAACTGCCTTTCCTGTGGGGAACACAAATTTTGCATTTCACACAATTTCTGTGTGTTTACAGTTTTAAATACCATCAGTTGTGTACCGTCTGTTTGTATGGGGTTACTAGCTGCTAACTTAGCAGCTTCGTCTGCTCGGCTGTTACCAAGTGATACCGGGTCTTGGCTATATGCGTGAGCTTTACACTTGATAACAGCCACTCTGTCGGGTTCCTGTATCGCTGTTAGAAGTCTTTTGATGTGGGCTGCATGCGCTACGGGTGTGCCAGCTGCCGTCATGAAATTTCTGAGGCGCCATAGGGCCCCGAAATCATGGACTACTCCGAAGGCGTACCTAGAATCTGTGTAAATATTGGCCGATTTGCCCTTAGCCAATTCACATGCTCTGGTTAGGGCAACCAGTTCAGCAACTTGTGCTGAGTGTGGTGGGCCTAGCGGTTCCGCTTCTATGGTACCTTTGTCATCTACGACTGCGTATCCAGTACACAAGTCTCCCGAGTCCGTCTGTGACAACTACCGTCAGTGTAGAAAGTAAAATCTACATCTTCCAGTGGGTTGTCACTGATGTCAGGCCTTGCCGTGAAATTTTGGGTCAAATATTCCATACAATCATGCGTGTCATCTCCTGTATTAAATCCTCCTTCACCATCACTCTCATCCTCCACCCTTTGTGCCTGTCCAGGCACACCTGGGAGATACGTTGCAGGATTTAATGCGCTGCATCTCCTTATGGTGATGTTTACGGGGGCCATCAATGCCAATTCCCATCTTGTAAACCGCGCTGATGAGACGTGTCTGGTTTGGGCCGAATTCAGTAAGGCTGACACTGCATGTGGTGTATGAATTGTGAGGTTGTGTCCTAGCACTACATCTTCGCTCTTTGTGACTAGCAATGCTATTGCTGCAACACTTCGCAAGCATGTGGGGAGGGATCGCGCTACCGTATCTAGCTGTCACAACTGAGGGCCTGAACTGACGGGAGGCAGCCTCAGTTGTAGGGGCCGAGATGTACCGGAACCTGGGAGGTTGTATCAGACCCCTGGACATGTAAGTAACATGAATAATAACTGCCCGAAGGCGTGACCACGACAACTTAGATAAAAGTCAATGATGTTTATTATGACAACTCCGCATCACAGCAGCAATAAAAGAAAACGTAAAAGTCAGCAAAGAATAAATACAGTTCCTGAGTACTACAGCATGGCAGAAGCCACAGGGCACTGGTAGTGTGAGATAGTTCTTATGATCTTCTAGATGGAAAGTCCTTACCAGGCCCGGCTGTAGCAATGGAGATAACCCAGGATTATACCAGCTGGTGTTCCAGGAAGAGCTGGGTTGCTGAAGGTAAAACAGCTGCTGTGGATACTGGCTGGAACCAGACTGTTGTTAGCACGGAGTGGATACTGGCTGGAACCAGTTAAATAATAAATGAACTTTGGGAGCGATGAAATGTGAACTGAAATGTAGAACTTGAGAGCGGAGAAATAATAATTCCGGTGGAGAGTGGTAAAGTGTAGAAAGGACACCGGCCCTTTAAGGGAAGCTGTACTCTGCTGGAAGCTGAGGCTGGAAGCAGGTAGTGTTGTAGCTGGAAACAGATGAATCCACAATGGATTGGAGAGTCAGGCTACACCGCAGGTGGAATGCTGGTGCGGGTCTCTATGGTGGAAGTCTTGAGACAGGAGCTGGAACCTGGAAGACAATCATAGAAGAGAGACAAACAGGAACTAGGTTTGACAACCAAAGCACTGACGTCTTCCTTGCTCAGGTACAGCTTACTTATACCTGCAGCAAGGAAGGGGTTGGCTAGGCAATTATGCAAATCAACAACACAGACAGCAGATTGGTGGAAATGATCAGATGACAGAATCCAAGATGGCTGCGCCCATGCAGACACTTGGAGGGAAGTTTGGTTTGTAATCCATGTGGTCTGGGAAACAGTAATGGCGGCGCCGGCCACCGGAGACAGGAGACGCCAGGCTGATAGATGCACATTTAACCACGCGGGCACAGCGGAGGCCGCGGCTGATGAAAAGACCACTCTGTATGTGGAAACTCAGGAACAGCGGAATCCGGTCCTGGAACGCTGAGCCCGCCTTAGGAGGCATCTGAAGGGTCAGTAATGGCGTCCAGATACCCGGATCGTGACACTAGCTGGGCGCTGTAGTAGGCTACCGGCCTGCTGGCATCACCATGCTTCTGGGTTAAGACACCTGCTGCGCACCCAGCACTCTGTTCCGTACAGCTCAAAGGGTTTCCCATAGTCTGGCATACCTAATGCTGGTGCCTGCGTTAGGCACTGTTTGAGTCTCTCAAATGCCATCTCGGATTCGTCTGTGTGCGAAATCCGATCAGGTTTGCTTGATGAGACCATCTCCTGCAAAGGTAGGGCCAGTATGGAAAAACCTGGGATCCAGTTACGGCAATACCCACACATTCCCAAAAACGTTCTAATCTGTTGCTGGGTTTGTGGCAGGGTCATGTCACGAATTGCTTGAATTCTATCAGCGGTAAGGTGTCTCAGTCCTTGTGTTAAACAGTGTCCCAAATACTTCACACGGGTCTGGCATAACTGTAACTTGTCCTTGGAAACCTTGTGTCCTGTGTCAAAGATGAAACAGGAGTTGTTTCGTATCTCTCAGGGACACTTCCAGTGAATCTGAACACAGCAGTAAATCATCCACATACTGTATCAATATTGATCCACTCTCTGGTTGGAAAGACTGTAAACAATCATGCAGGGCTTGTGAGAAAATACTTGGACTGTCTATGAAACCTTGTGGTAATCGAGTCCAAGTGTACTGAACTCCTCTGTATGTGAATGCGAATAAGTATTGACTGTCAAGGTGCAGAGGTACCGAGAAGAAGGCGGAGCAGAGGTCAATCACAGTGAAAAATTTGGCAGTGGGAGGGATTTGCATAAGGATGACAGCTGGATTTGGCACTACGGGGAATTGACTCTCAACTATTTTGTTGATCCCTCTTAGATCCTGCACTAATCTGTAACCCCTCCCCCCACTCTTTTTAACAGGGAAGATGGGACTATTGGCAGTGCTGGACGTCCTTACCAGAATGCCCTGTTGTAGCAAGCGCTCTATTACAGGGTAAACTCCTAACTCCACCTCTGGCTTCAGAGGGTATTGTGGGATTTTTGGAGCTATCCTACCATCTTTTACTTGCACAACTACTGGAGCTACGTTTGCCATCAATCCAGTGTCTTGTCCATCCTTGGTCCAAAGTGATTCCGGTATCTGGGAAATCATTTCCTCTACCTTGGACGGACACCTATTTACAACAACAGTGTGTGACATTAATCTTGTTGGGGAGTCTAGCATATCCTGCGCTTCCTGAGCGTGGTTTTCGGGTATGTCCAAGAACACACCTTCAGGAGTACAGTATATGACGCATCCCATTTTGCACAGTAAATCTCTCCCTAGGAGATTAGTCGGAGCCGATGCAGCCAGCAGAAAAGAATGCTTGGTATGCAAAGGCCCTATCGTAATCTCTGCTGGTTTGCTTAAAGGGTATTGTCGCACTACTCCTGTTACTCCCATAGCTGGAATTGTTTTACCAGTGGTTCTCATGCCCACGGTCGAATTTATCACTGACTTGGCCGCTCCCGTATCTACAAGGAAATTTAGAGATTTACCAGCTACATCAATTGTGACCTCAGGTTCATTTCCAAGGCTCGCAATTAATTTCACTGGCTGCAGACTACAGGTGTGGCCAGGGCCGGTGCAAGATCATTTGGCACCCTAGGCAAAACTCCTGACCCCCCCCCCCCACACACACACACACACGCACACACACACACACACACACACACCCTCTTAGATGAAAAAGTGTGGAGGTGATAGATTTATGTCAGTGTTCAACTCCTTCTCACCATGCTGGCACTGTGCGGTGACCTCTGGTGGGCTTGTTCCTGTGTACAGTGTGGACCTCTCGCAGCTGGTGCCACTGTGATTGGTCAGTGAATATGGGGGTGTGTGGGAGAGCAGTAGTGTATCTGCAGGGTACAGTGTGTACAGTGGGGGTCATTCCGAGTTGATTGCTCGCTGCCGATTTTCGCAGTGCAGCGATCAGGTATCTACTGCGCATGTGTATGCACTGCAATGCGCACGCGCGTCATACGGGTACAAAGCGGATTGTTGCTGGGTGATGGATTTAACGAAGAATCCATTCGCACAGCCGATCGCAAGGAGATTATTAGGAAGAAGGCGTTTATGAGTGGCAACTGACCGTTTTCTGGGAGTGTTTGGAAAAACGCAGGCGTGTCCGGGCATTTGCTGGGCGGGTGTCTGACGTCAATTCCGGCACCAAAAAGACTGAAGTGATCGCAGCGGCTGAGTAAGTTCAGATCTACTCAGAAACTGCACAAAATGTTTTTGTAGGGCTCGGCTGCACAGGCATTCGTACACTTGCAAAGTGAAAATACACTCCCCCGTGGGCGGCAACTATGCGTTTGCACGGCTGCTAAAAGTAGCTAGCGAGTGATCAACTCGGAATGACCCCCAGTGGGCGCTGCTGCTGACTCTGGCGCTACTGAAGAATTTTTAGAAGGGACAGAGGATATTGCCCATACTTTATAACCTGTCTATTAGCAACAAATAGACAAAAGAACACTTTAGTGTTGTATGTTATGTGAAAAATGAGAGCGATGCAATGCTGCACCTTTTGTTCAAAATTCACTTTCAAGCTTTTAACTCCACAATAGCCACCAATGCAATAATTGATTGTTAAGAATTTTCTGTCAAGCGTGAAAGCACATTTAACTCCACATTATAGATGTAATAACTCTTTTTTTCAGAAATTGGAATAAAACCATGTCCAGCTCACAAAACAGTCATATAAATAAAACATCTTCCTGCAGAGCTAAGAATACTCACATTAGGTTGGCTTCCAGTGGTCAGATGAGCTCCCCTTTAAAAACTGCTGGCCTGTAATCACTTGCCTGTAAAGGGAACAGAGGTGTTCCGTATAAAATATGCATTCCTTCTGACCTTTTACACGTGAATAAAATTGGAAGTTTTTAAGAGTACTGGCAACTTTAAACTTTTGTGTCATTAACTATTGCATTTGGGATGGTACTTTATTGAAGAGGAGAAAGAACAAATATTACACACACTGTATAAACTTTGTCTTTGTTGGATACTTTTTGAAACAGTATTTGATAAAGTGTGTCTGCATGGGACAAATAATTTTGTTTATTTATAGGATGGTATTTTGGAGCTGGTCATAGTATTTTGCATATAAATAAGTGCATTTCCCATTAGTTTTGAACTGGATGCAATAGGGTGGCATCTGGCACTTCCTAATGCCACTGAAGTACACAGTGGCAGATCCAGAGAAAAATGACTGGGGGACACCATGATAGGGGAAGGGTGCTATTTGCGTGCGCCAAAGGTGTACACACCCCTGGAAAAGTGGGTGTGGTCTCGTTCCAAGGTGAATGGCCTCAAAGGGAATGTCATATCCACATGACTGGGTAAGAGTGATGCCTTGAAGAGGCAGAGAGTGACAGGAGAGAGGGCAATGGGAAGCTTGTGATGAGGCAGATGATGAGACATTTAGTGGCGGGGAGATAGTGGGAGACTGAGGAGCAATGGGTGACAGAAGAGGGTGACAGTGAGAGGCAGCAGATGACGCCAGAGAATGGGTAACAGAGGGATGCAGTGGTTGCTGCCAGGGAATGGGTGACACGAGAGAGAGGTGACGTGGAGAGATAGTGGGAGAGTGGCCGTGGGTGACAGGAAAGGGTGACGGGGAAAGGCACTGGATGACAGGGAGAAGGTGATAGGAAGAGGCAGTGGGGGATGGAGAGAAGCACAGGATGATGGTGAGAGGTGCTAACATTACATGGAACAAACAGGTAATTCATGTATAACTCGTGGAGGTATAGTTGGCATGGGGTTCCAATACTAACTGGGTGAAAATATGAGGAGAGTGGTTATTAAGAGTTAGTGGTCATGAATACCAGTAACCACAGTCTAAAAGGTACATAAGTATTTTTTATACGGTAAGAAAATTATTAAAAATATTCTAATACCATTCATAAGGGTTCTCTATCGCAGGTTAATTTTAGGAGAGAGATGTATTGTACAGTATGTGTCCCAGAAGCTTCATTTGTTTCTTTATTATTTTTAATTTGATAAAGTTCTGTTGTTACAGTAATTGGCCCTTCACACTGGCAGATAAAGCAGAACGATATGAACGTTCTCGTTCATAAATGAACGAGAACTCATTCATATCGTTCTGTGTGTAGGCACCAGCAATGAACGATGCACTGCCCGCGCTCGTTAATCGTTGGTGCCCCGTCGCTTATGCATGCAGGCTAATATGGACGACCTCGTCCATATTCACCTGCACTGCTATGGAGCCGGGTGACGGGGGGAGTGAAGAAACTTTACTCCCCCCGTCACTGCCCCGTCCCCGCCTCCCGCCGGGTTGCCCGTATCCGCCGTCGGGCAGCTCGTCGGCGGATCGGTATGTGTGTAGGGCCCATAAGAGTGATGGTAATTATATCGTTTTGGGCAAATTTAGCTGAAGGAATAGACAATGCAGGACAACAAAACCTTATCACATTAAAAATAATAAATAAACCGATTAAGTCTTTGGGACACACACACATCTCTCACCTAAACTCAACCTGTGGTAGAGAACCCTTATAAATTACATTGGTATTCATGACCCTGGCACCCAGTGCTGGGCTCTCCTAATAGTAATGCTGTGTGCCTGCATATATATGTGAAGATACAGGAGCTGGTGGTGCGGCACCTGCAGAATTTGAGGAGTAGGTGATGGTGGGTACACACTAATAGATATATCTGCAGATCAATTGATCTGCAGATATATCTATGGACGGATCAGGCAGTGTGCTGTGCATACACACTGTCCGATCCATCGGGGACTGACGTCATAGACTGGGCGGGCGTGTACACACGCCCGCCCAGTTCAGCTGTCAATCACCGCCGGCCGCTGCAGCATGTGTATGGGCGGTCAGCCGACCACCCATACACACACAGCGAGGTGCCAATATATCAGTAGATATATTGGCCGTCGGCTGTGCTGCGGGGCCGACGCGATACGTCTGTGAACGACAGAGTTCACAGACGTATCGGCCGTACACACTGGCCGACGGACCCGCGATATATCGGCTGTTCAAGAGAACGGCCGATATATCGGCCAGTGTGTACCCACCTTGAGGTAGCAGCAGTTCTTACGCTCCTCTGTACAGAGAGTGAGACCGAGCTCTGCTGATGAGGTCCCTGCAGCACCGCGGTCGCGGTTGCGGTTTGTATTGAGACAGAGACACAGCTGTCTCTGTCTCTGCAAAAAGAAAATTGGCTGATCAGGGGGGGTTCTGGATATTCAGAACCCCCCCTGCATGCGCCACTGGCAGTGTCTGGACAACCAAGAGCAGCACTTACTTTACAGAGTGCGGGGGAGCCAGCAGCAGCCTGATTGCACTAAAAACATTATTTCTGCCTATGGATGAGCATACTTACTCAGAAAGGGGGCTTGTGAGGTGCTCTGGTGGGTGGGAGCAGGTTGTCCTGCTCTTTCTTCTCTTGTGTGCTCCTTTCTCCGCTCCCCACTCCAGCCTGCCCCTGCAGCACCTTCTCTTTCTGGAAGGTGGAAAAGGATCTGTCCCCTCCTAGAGGCAACTCGGGGGTTTCGAATACCTCAGCGTTCGGAACAGAGTCTACGCCGGACACATGAAGGCTGCTGAGGTAACCTGCTGGCTGCTGCACTATCAAGCTGTGCTGTCCGCGGACCTGCAATAGAGTGACAGAGGCAGCATTTTGAATGCAGCACTAGCTGCGATTGGCTCACAGCTAGTGCTGCATTCAAAATGCCGCCTCTGTCACTCTATTGCAGGTCAGCGGGCAGCACAGCTTGACACGAAGACAAATTCTCACCCCTGCCACTGCTGCTCCTCAGCGCAATGACGTGACCCGCCACTACAGCTCCGCCCTCCTCGCTGTAGCGCTGTATTCAGCGCGTACCCGGCGTAACAATCAAGCCGTCCCTGCCTTCACTCTGCAGCATAAATTTCCCAGGGCTTTCTCAGCGGACCGCCCCTTCAGATCACCCGCCCATAGGCAGCTGCCTAATGGTAGCGCCGGCCCTGGGTGTGGCCCCACCCCTATGGTGCGTGGTGAACTCCCTGCATTGCGCTGGCAGCTATTACCTGTGAAGGGGGTAAATGGGAACTATCAGAGACTTGCCAGTCTCTTCTTGGGGGATACCTTCTTGTTTCCCCTGCGTGTGGCTCATAACTCAGTCTCTGCGGTCCTTGATCCCAATCTCGTATGTCATGTCGTTGTCTAGGGTTTTTATATGCATTGTGTGGGTTACTGGTGCAGTTACGTGCAAAATGACCTTCCCTATTACAATTGTAACATTTTACCATATGCGGCTTGCCGCCAGGGGTCTGAGATTTAGACTGAGGCGGCCTTGTTGTAAGGGCTTGGATACTTATAGCCATCAGTTTATCACTCTGTGACTCCCTGCGTCTTGTGATGTTCCTGTCGTGCCCAACAGCAGTCTCTCTTAAGGCGGCCACCGACATACCTTTCCAGTTAGGTTGAGTGGTTTGTACCCTTTTCCTTAATACCTCCTTTAAACCGTCCATCAAGACGGACACCGCTACCTCTCTATGGTGTACATTTGCCTCAATTTCCACGATCCCAGTATATTTAGCCATTTCCTCCAGTGCCCGGTGGAAATAGTCAGAGGCAGTTTCTCCTTCCATTTGTTTGATGGAGAAAATTTTGTTCCATTTTACCACAGCTGGGAAGTATATTCCCAGCTGCAGATTGATTCTGGTTACATTATCTTGATTATACTCATCCGTAAGGGGTACTTCATCTAATTTACAGTCAGCTAAAAATTTCACAAGGTCAATACTAGAGGGCAGACATGCCCTCAGTAGTGTCCGCCAATCTTTGTTGTTAGGTTCAGTTGAGTTACCCAGGTCCTTAATGAACCTCTGACATGCGGCTAAATCTTTTCTGGGATCAGGAAATTCAGACAAAATGGTTCTTAATTCTGCTCGGGACCAGGGACAGTGCATTGCAATATTCCTGATGGGTGTGACCCTATTTGTGTCGGTCTTCCCATTGGGGACCGCTATCACTCTAACAGGATTAAGATTAATTACTTCACTCTGGGTTGATTCTACAGTGTGTGGTGCAACAGTTTCAGCATATTGTACAGTGCCGTACTTACCTCTAGATACAACCTCACCTGTCCCTGAACTATGTGCCTTTGATACCACTCTTACTGGTTGGGCGATGCCCACTGAAGTATCGTTTATGGTGGCCGCTAGAGAGAGCTGAAATCGTAGTGGGCTCATCTTCCTGGTCGTATTCCTGGGGGAAGTTTAAAATGGGAAACAACTTGCATGGGTTAGCGTTAGTATCAACATTTGCATTAATTTTCATTTTATTCTTATCACTACTACATTGGTTAAGTGCACCCTTATCATACACCCGCATGTCATTCTCTGCAGCCACTTTTTCCCCTACTATATATGGTGGTGGTGCCGTTGCTATCAGACTCCTACCAGGATTTGAATTTGCTTTCTGAGCTAATTCCTGTTGTATTTCACTTTCCTGTTGCCATACCTGTAAACAATCATAATGTCTAATCCTCTGCTTTGCAGATTTTATTAGACCTATCCTTTTTCTCAGATTCTGCAATACCTCAGGGTTCAAACTGCCTACCCGGGGAAACTGCTCCCCATCATCCTCTGTCATTCGTTCCCATTCTTTGCAAAATACCTGTGTGTGTGTGATCCGTATTTTTTACACATTATATACCGTGCTGACCCTTTGAGCCAACAAATACCAACGTGAACCCTTGTTGGACGTCCCTTCTTTGAACAACTGGCCCCCATTGTTTGCAGATATTGCTGTCTCAGCGAATTCTTACAAAACAAACCAAGTTGCCCGCGGTAAGGCGACGGTGAAAGTTCAACTAGTGCCTTCACTCACTTTACGCCCCAATTGGCCAATACGAGTTCCAGCAATGTGCCCACCACTGGACGTACCCAATTCGCGGGATCTTTTTGTAACCTCTATTTACTGGGGAGTGTGGGAGTATGCTACCCTCCCCAGTAAGTATTAGTTGTTGGAGATTTCCTGAGTGGACAGCGAAACTCCCTTAAAATAACAAAAACCTACACAAATCACGTTAGAATGTACAAGTAGCGTTTATGATCCCACAGTAAATTTTAATGGGTATCAAGGTAACAAACTAATGCACACAATTACGTGTGGTCCAGTCGCACTGCGCATAAGTAACTTAATATTTATACGCTGTACGACCAACGGAATCCGTTGTTTAGGCTGCGAAACCTTCAGCCAGAGCTCAACTTGTCTATATGGGTAATACGCAAAACCCCCCGGGCTGCGCTTAAACCTTCGCAGTCCTTTTGTCTGCGGATACTACTTGCTCCTTTTACCTTGTATAATGTTAACGCGGGCAAGCCAGTCCCACGCCACCAAGTGTCCACTCACCTGATGTGGTCTCCGACGGGATCCCGATTTCTGGGTTCACAAAATAATACCTTTATTTCCACACTCACTCATATGCACACTGATCTTTCTGTACAGAAATTCCTTTCATACAGGCAGTAGTTCAATCCCTGGGTTTTGCAGTAGAAAAAAGGTTCTCTTTTAACTAAGCTTTTTGGAAACTGAACAAACCTGTGCTATTATCAGGTGGCTGTACTATACCGCCCCCACTAAAACAATGTTATCGTGTGATTTGAGTTTCGGTGGGCATATCCGTACGCTCTGTTGCGTAAACACGCCACGTGCGTATGCCTTTGTGTTGCGTACGTAATCTCGCACGTTGCCCGAGACACGTATGCACAAAGTCCAGATATGCCCACAGCAACGCAACTAACGCTTCTATAAATGTAAACGATGTTCAACTGTAATCGCTTACCGTACACCACACAGTATTTGCTATGCTGTGTGCGTGTCCTTTACAATAATTCCCTTAAAAATTATCCTTTTTTAATCTCAACTAAATAGCACCAGATTTCCTCAGCACGTCTCTAATAATCGATTCCAATGGCAACAAGAGAGTGAGATGCAACAATGCAGGTGTGTGCGTGCGTGTGTGTGTGCGTACGCAAAACAGAAATAAACAGTTATAAAAGATAATAGCGTATTGTTCTTACCTTCCGGATTCCACCCCAGCACCCCTACAGCGTAGCGTAACAGACGCTTATCTAGTCAGCACCACTGTATCCCTCACCACCAATACGGATACGAAGGGATACTGCGTTCCCGCCCTTTGCTGACAGATAAAGTCTGTGTTCGCTAGTGCGGATATGTGGAGGACGGACGAGGCCCCAATTGATAAAGCTGATTATTTACCGTAGAACACAAGCTATTTACTAATATCGTGAAGCCGTAACGGCCGCTGTCCCTCGTGCATGTGCTACGCACTTCGTACGCTATTTGCGTACAAAGACCTCGCACGTGGTACGCAAGTTACGTACACACGCTACGCTGTGAGTACAGAATACACACAGCGAGCGCACACACAGATAATAACCTTTTAAACCTTACACAGAGTATGCTTATACTGTAATTCTTAGTGTTGAGACACTGCAATGATATAATACTGTTTAACCTTGGTCTGTAAGCTAGCTGTTTGAGCGATTGAGATGCTCAGCAACCCTTAATAACAAATGGTGAAACACACTCCTTGCTAAGGTTCCAACACCTTTACTAACAATATTTAGCTAAGTAAAAGGGAAAAAACAGTTAACAGTTCATACACTACAGGCTAACATTAATAACTAACAGAATAACTAAACAGATACATACACAATAGCGAACGATCGCAAACACAAATACATAGACTAAGAATGAATGGCTAACATTAAAACGGGTAACAAAGTGGCCACAGAGAAACATACCATACGGGGAACACTCGCTAGCGCAACCGGATCCAGTCCTCCAATTATCAGAGATAAATGTTGATGAGAGAGAGTACTGGCCGGTCTGGGGACAGTGACCCTTATATACACAGCATACTACAAAGGGCCCTACAATCTTATTGTTCATTGGACACAGGAATGTCTCTCCACATTATAACAAAAGGTCATAGGTTAGTTTGAACAGGTGGGCTGTGACTATATCAAACTGCTCAGGTGGGAGGGAATCTCAGAATTCCTGCCGCATGGATAATGAACCGCAAATATAGTAAATGTCCAGAAACTACTAATAGACATAACTATACGCAGGAGCGATTAATCTTTACCTAACCAGCACCGGATTGTTCCTAATAAAATGTTCTTTAGTTAGGTACCAAACACCACTGCTCAAACCCTGTCTGACCCTTCGTATCATGCAAAGAGGAATTCCTCTGTCCAGCGACCAGTTACATTAAACAAACTTACAGTTATTATTAAGGGGAACATTATCTATAAAACATACTATTTGGTTTTATTATTTAACGATTGAGTCGCCCGCTAGACGCACACAAACTCTACCGTAAATGCACATACCACGCGCTCGAGGAGGCGCCATCACGCAGCTGCGAGTATCCGCACGCACGGGAGAGAATGTGCACGTGCAGCGGGCAAGCGCATGAGGTGAATATATGGCAACGTGTAGCATGATATTTTTCCGACTTTGACACCTCAGACTGGGGCGACGGTTCATCTTTCAGCAGGACAACAACCCTAAGCACACAACCAAGATATCAAAGGAGTCGCTTCTGGACAACTCTGTGAATATCCTCGAGTGGCCCAGCCAGAGCCCAGACTTGAATCCGATTGAACATCTCTGGAGAGATCTGAAAATGGCTGTGCACCGACGCTTCCATCCAACCTGATGGAGCTTGAGAGGTGCTGCAAAGAGGAATGGGCGAAACTGCTCAAAGATAGGTGTGCCAAGCTTTTGGCATCATATTCAAAAAGACTTGAGGCTGTAATTGCTGCCAAAGGTGCATCAACAAAGTATTGAGCAAAGGCTGTGAATTCTTATGTACATGTAATTTCTTAGGTTTTTCTTTTTTTATAAATCTGCAAAAATCTCCAAAAAACTTTTTTCACGTTGTCATTATTGGGTATTGTGTGTAGAATTTTGTGGGGAAAAAAGTTATTTATTCCATTTTGGAATAAGGCTGTAATATAACAAAATGTGAAAAAAGTGAAGCGCTGTGAATACTTTCCAGATGCACTGTGTGTATATATATTTCTTTGTGTGTGACCATTCCCAGGTTTGGGGTGTGAAGTGGCATATGACCACATTCAGCTGCTTTGCTAGTAATTTTTTGCAGCAGCTATGCTTGGTGACTGTCTCACCCAGTGACGTGCGGCGAGGTAAATGCCTGGGGAGGCACTGGCTAAACGGTCAGTTACCACGCACAAACGGCCTCTTCCTGTCAATCACCTTGCAAACGCCCGTGTGACCGGGTATTTTGCACCATCCCGTAGCTCATCGGCGATGCTCGTTGATGTTGTTTAGATTATACACATGTATTATGCCACACCGTAGAGCAGATCACACATATACATTATGCCACCCTGTACTACTCTATATTGTATGTATGTATATGTATATATGAATGAACAACAATGATGCTTTCCAGTGCCGTAACTAGGCAATTTAGCGCTGTGTGCAAGAAACGGCATTGCCCCCCCCCCCTGTATGTAACATAGGGGCAGTGCGCGCCACGGGCGCCTGAAATATATATAGGGGCGTGTCTTCATGGGGAAGAGGCGTGGGCACAAAATAATACCAATTCATACTAAGGTGCACAGTAGTGTCCATTATTCAAATTACGCTGCACAGTAGCGCCACTACACCAGGTAGAGCCCCTTTTACACATTACGGCAGACAGCATCCCCCTTTTTACAGATTACGGCAGACAGCGTCCCCCTTTTTACACATTACGGCAGGCAGCGTCCCCTTTTATACATTATGGCAGACAGCGTCCCCAAAAACAGACATAGGTGAACTATAAGGGGAGGTAAGGTACGAGAGTGCTCACAGGGGCAAGTCTCCGGTATTTACAGTTTGAAGTCATATTGCTACTTCGGTGGCTCCTTCTCTGGATTGGGATATCACTTAGCAGGTGATTGCTAGGGTAGCAGCTTCACAATGTCTCCCTGTGCAGCTCCTCCCTGAAGCCCATGCGTCTAGACGTTTGAGCCAGCGTGGGTGCAGAGACGCCAGCGCCTGCAGCCTCAGCGCTACACTGCGGCGCTGTCAGTGACGGGCGGCAATGCGGCGCAGCAGTTGGGGAATAAGTTCCGATCTGCGGCAGGAGGCCCCTTCTTAGAGTCAGAGAGGGGGGCCCTGGGTACCTACCCCCTGTGACCCCCCTTAATCCAGCTCCGGGGGGGGGGGGGGGGGGGGGGGAGCGCCTACGCAGTCCTGCAACAGCGCCACGGAGACCACAGCATGGAGTGACAACAAGCTACAGCGCCCGGCAGCCAATCTATATTACACACTGACAAGGTTGCCGGGCGCTGCAGCTTGTTGGCTGCACGCTGGTTTCTCTAGTGCAGCACAGCCCTGTGCGATGTGTGTGGGTCAGCGGATGCGCCTACAGCGCAGATGCGCTGTGGGCAACGCACCTTTGGCCCACACGTAGTTACGGCACTGGAACACAGATTGCTCAGTACTTAATAGTCAACTAGAAGGAAATAAGCAACCTTATATAGGGCAGATTAGGTTGAAATTGTGTGTGTGCTTTGAGTTGTTTGAAAACCAACAATCAGAATAAAAATCACATAATTTTCTTACACTTGGCGGGGGTTTGCCGTTTTGAAACTGTCACCCATTAATTTGAAGTTTAATCCTCCAAACAATTGCAAAATAAATTCTACCCCTAAAATATGCTGATTTAAATGTAACCCTTTGTGCTTAGACTCTATCTAGTCTGTAGTTTTATTGCGGTGTTCCTAGGCATATCAATTTGCCTTGTATTGTTCCTATGATATATCAAGTTACATTGTAACAATGTATACTTGTGGGGCCTTAAAAATGATAAGACAATAATAATACTACGTTCCTTTCTTTTGTTCTAGTGTTGTGAACTGCAAAAAGTCTACTTTAAATTATTTAAAAAAGCCCTTTTGTGACTTAAGACAAAACATTGTTTCATTTGTCCAAGTGTTGACACAATTTGCTGTGCACATATTGATATAATTAACTCCCCTCTATTATCCCTTGATGCAAATGAAGGGAAAATTCTGGTTTATTGCATGTATTAAAGGGCGTAGCACCCAGCTTTCAGCTAGAGATAAGCTTTTGGAAAGCCATTTATCTTTGGTATTTCTTTAGCCAGCATTTTCTTTAGTTCACTCAATAACTGTAAGTTATGTACTATAAAAGTATTAAACATGCAGTGTGAATGTTCTTGTATACCTTTTATTTATAAGACTGCACAAGGGGAATAAAACGGACATCAAGCCAGACACAGTACATGCAAAGAAGTAAACAATTTCACACAACTTCATGATTAACGTGCCGTTTACATAATTATGCAGAAAAGACAAAGGGGAGAGGGTCCTGCCCAAAAATCTTGCAATCTACAGGGCATATGGGTGGACACAATAAGGTGAAGAGGAAAGCAGAGCTCAGCATAATCTGCAGTGTTAGCAGGAAAAGTAGTAAGCTAAAATGAATAAAATAGTTTTAGGCCATGTTTGAAGGCTGGATGAAAGTCTAAGAGAGTGTCGGAGTGCATTCTAGAGGTTAGAAGCATCCCGAATGCAAATGTAGAAAGTGGATCTTGGAGGAGGCATTGCTAGTCATTACCAGAGCGAAGAGGATGGGAGGGAGAATGTGCAGAAATTAGTCTGGAGATGTACAAAGGAGCAGTTATATGTAAGATTTGTAGGTGAAAGAGAGCAGCTTGAATTCTGAATGGTATTGGGAGCAGTTCAGTAGATTAACAGGCAGAGTGCGTCCATAGAAGTAATATGATGAGAGGAAAATTAAGTGGGCAGTACAGCTAAAAATAGACTAAAAGTGTCAAGGCAGGAGATAGGATGGCCAGAGAGGAGTAAAAATTATAAGGGTATGAAAGGGTGCCTGGCAGAGGGGATGGAGGTGGGGGTCTCTCAACTGATCCCTTCATCAGACAGCCTGGTGGGGGGTGCCATCTTATTCCCTAGAACAGCCTTGCAATTGCAATATGGTGATACGTTCGAGTTGAATGTGCAAGGATTCAGGCTAGCTCAATGGGTACACAGCATTTTGAAATTAGTTCCGGCTGTGAGCCAACTGCAGCTTGTAGACAGGCAGCCAATCAGGAGCAACAACAGCTCCGCCCACTCATGGAGCCTAACATCAGGCATCGCTGAGCAAGTCAGTCTGTTGGCGGAGGAAGCGAGTAAGGACAAGCAGAAAAGAGTTCCAGCAGGCGCAGAAGAGGCCATTGAAGATCTAGAGGCTGCTGAAGAGCATTGAGGATGGCAGCAGTTGGTGTGAGTCAAGGTAGAAGTGGAGGACTGGAGAGTGCTGCAAATGAGGGAAACACATAGGTGTGCGCAGCTAATTTTATTAGGGGGTGCACCACAGGAGGGGGGTGTCTAGCACCGCCTTTTAGGCGTGTCTAGCACCGCCCAGGGACATGTCTAGCACTATTTTACATTCTCTCAGTAAAATCACATGGCTTAAATCTAATTTCTCCCTAGTTCCTAATAATAAAATAGATATAATACATCCCGGAGAAATAAAATTAAACACAATGGTGTGACCACTGGCTGGTACTGACTGTCCGCTACAGCATAATCCTGAGTCCCAGCTGAGGCTGCACCCTATCGCTGCTTACACTTCCCCAACCAATCCCTGACCAAGTGGCAGAACTAGGTGCATATGCATTCCCCTCTACTCCCATCCCCACGGTAGCATCTAGATTCCCTTCGTGGAGAGGACCTTTACCATAGTGCACTGGGTCAATGTCACCAACTATTTGGAATAGTAACCTATTGCGAGCAAAGCGAGACATAGGGCCCGAAGTGTGGCAAGCAAAGCAAGCCCGCAAAGGTACAGTGCAGCATAAATAAAACAAAATGCTCTACCACAAAGGGAGATTTGAAAAAACATTAACATGCTGTAAGGGCAGAAAAGAAATTCCACCCTCACCTGATGTCACATTCTGTTCCTTTCCATGAGGGACTTATAGACTCAACCCCCCCCACACACACACACTAATTTTGAGTGGGCCATTCTGAAAAGTTCAGGAGATTTAGTGGGCCAAACGTTGGAGTTTTAATAACACGAGTAAAGTTTAAAATATACACGTGGCATCAGACCCCTCGTCTGCAGGACACCAGCCTTTTTCACACATGTCCCCATGATCACCAACTGCTGACAGTAGAGCCCCTTATTCACATTACGCTATACAGTATGAGCCGAAATTCACATTACACCACGCGATATGAGCCAAATTCACATTACGCCACACGATATGAGACGAAAAGCCAAATTCACATTACGCCACACGGTATGAACCAAATCTACATTACGCCACATGGTATGAGCCAAATTCACATTATGCCACGTTATAAAATATACACATGTAACCATTCTTTTCTTTTCTTGAGTGCACCCACAGATCTCATTTTGGGGGGGTAACTAAATTCACTTCATGGATGTACTGGAAGTATATACAGATTTTATTACCCATGGCTGGCCTTGCCCCCTCTCTTTCCCCTGCAGCACTGTGAGCGGTGACTTACTTTCTCAGTTACAGTCTCTGCTGAATGTGTCCTCCAGCGGAGTCCTGAGAGCGCGGTGCAGGAGGAGAGCATGGCTGGCAGAAGAGAGACTGCAGCGGGCGTGTGGTGCGAGGCGGAAGGATGTTTTGACATGACGTCAGTCCTCCCTGTGTGGCCACCAGCCAGTAGAGTATACTGAATGGAAGCGCGCGGCTCAGCTTCTTAGTTCTTACTGTATACTGTCCTGCCCTGGCAGCGGCCACAGCAGAGAGGGGAATGAGCAGCAAGCTGGGCTCAGTGGTGAGCCACAGCGAACACCACTGTGCTGCTGCAGCAGGCGTGGCGTGTGGGGGGTGCCGGACATTAGGGTGTGCCTGTGCGCACCAGGCACCCCCCGTGCGCACGCCTATGGGGAAGTAAAAGCACTAAACATGAAGTTTCCAATACAGCCTCTCCCAACAACTACAACCTATCTCTAGACCCCCTAAACCCCAGTGTTGTCAGGCACTAGACCTGTGGCACTGTCAGAACCTTGGCCTGTGGCCCCACATTTGTGACCTTGGGTATTAGTCCCAGGCCACTCACTTCTTATTGCACCCCCATATTAGTGACCTTGGGCATTAGGCCCAGGTTACTTAACCAGTAGTTAGGCCTGAGCCTTAGTGTAAGAGACATTGTACATTAGGTTCAAGTCACTTAGTGCTAATAGTTAGGTGGGCATCAGGCCCTGGCTACTGTTTGATAAACATGGACATTAGGCCCACTTGGTTAAGTAATGCTCCATTGGTGAACATGGGCATTAGACTCAGGCTAGTAAGTGTCCCTCTTTCTGCAGGAGACCCTTAGAACTCTGTATAGGTTGTGGAGGGATGACTGGACTCCACTTAAAAGCCAATTTCTCTGCTAAAACAATCCTTTTAATAGGCCCAGAATATATATAAAACTTAATGATGCAATGTGGTTGTGGTCCAGCTCCCACACGGCTATATTTATTTTCTTCTTTCCTCCTTGTATGCATGGCTAGGTGATGTACTCCAGACATTAGAAATAAGGGGCTGGCAGGCAAAGTTAGGATGGAACCCCCATAAGAAGTGCACCCCACAAGTGAGTGGAAATAATTAAGGCCCAAATGTATTAAGCCTTAAAAAGTGATAAAGTGGAGACGCATAAAGAGTGATAAAGTACCAGCCAATCAGCTTCCTAACTGCCATGTCACAGGTTGTGTTTGAAAAATGACAGAAGCTGGTTGGCTGGTACTTTATCACTCTTTGGGCTGGTACTTTATCACTCATCGCCGCCCCTCGCAGCGAAGTTGATCGCATATGTACTAACATATGCGATCAATATCGCAATGCGGTGACAGAGGCCCCCCGCGATACCTGTGAGGTGGTCTGAGGGGGGTCTCCGTCACCTCCCCGGGATCTTCACACTGCCTAGACGCCGGGAAGCAGCAGCAGGCTGCCCCCGGTGCCAGTGTCGGACTGGGGCATGAAGGGCCCACCGGGGGAATGCAGTGATAGGGGCCCATACTTAGGGGTGTTGCCAGCCTAAAAACGGGGTGTGGCCAACCTCCACAGAGGTTTGAAATACACAATAGTTTAGTGCAGTGTAATGCAACATATCTACCATGTATAATACAAGTGCACAGTCTGGAACCTGATCCCTAGAGGAAGGAGTGGGCCCTCAGGCAGTGGGGCCTACGGCTGGTTTCCCTGGTACCCCCGTGGGCCAGTCCAACCCTGCCCGGCACCTCCTCCTCCCCCCTGCAGCCAGAAGGACCTCCGGTTGCATTGCTAGGGGGAGGAGGAGACTACCTTCCGGGTCCAGGGCTGCCTGGATAAAGGTATGCCGGGGGGGGAAGACGTCTGCGGCGGGTTGCGGTGGTCGGCAATAAGAAGCCCATAGGCTTCTATAGGGTATCGCCATCCAGAGATGGCAAAAAAACGGCAATAGGGTCTTAGTACATTTGAAAATGGGGTAAAACCCCCGTTTTCGGGGGTTTTACCACATTTTTCCTTTAGTACATCCCGCCCTTTATTTGTCTCCACTTCATCATTTTTAAAGGCTTGATACATTTAGGCCTATATCTCCTGCACTTCTGTGATTTATTGGTGTATTACTTATGTTATTATATTATTGTACTGTTTATCGGACTATGAGGTGGGGCTATTAAATAAACCATACTGTGCGAGTTAAAAGGGAGTGGGGGCAACATTGTTTGGAAACGAGTAACTGGAACTCTGGAGATCGGGTGACTACTGGGAAGTTCTAGACTCTACACCTGACTCCGTTACGCCTCCCAGTGGTCGGATGGTGCCTGCAGAGCTAGTCTTCTGCCTTTAGCAGCCACGTGAATGGGTGAATTAGGTCCGCCCAGAGTCCAATGCCCCCAGGTCTTATTAGGTAACAAGGCACCAACCGAGACTGCGAGTGAATAAGGGGAAATCTAGCTAAGGCTAACGTGACGAGTAACAGGGGAGAATACAGAGAAAAATAACAAACATTATGTGTGGCGCCAAAACCCCAACACAGGAACAAAGGCAAGCGGTCGAACTGCAGATTGCAACACCGTTGCTACTCAAAGAATACAACAAAAGTATCGCGGCCTAGTCACATAATGCAACACCGTTACAAATAAACAACTAAGGCTATGCGGAGCCACTGCAGAAATACACAACTGAAATGGAAACGGAAGATGTGGCCTCTGTCGCAAAATACGGCAGAGCTGCTAGACTCACGATACCACGAGAGGTGTACGAAGAAACCACCAGAGTTCAGAGGTGCTCTAGAACCAGGCTAAATCCACTGGAAGCAGAACAGGAGACGAGCTGGAAACAGCCCTCAGGCTGGATACTGGGAACAGGACGCCTGGAACCATAAACTGGAACTAGAGCCTTAGCCAGAGGCAGGCTGATTCACAGGAAGCTGTGAATCAGCCTGCCTCTGGCTAATGTACACAGGACTCTGTTAGGACAGGATATACAGGATTCCAACTGGATACCACAAGGAATACAATAGCATCAATACAAGATTCCACCATCGGACTGGGCCTGGACACAGGTACAAACTGGACATGAAGCTAGAATCTTCTATCACCGGTTCCAGGTGCAGGGCAGGCTGGGTAATAAAGGAAACATGCCCCAATCAGGATGGCTGGAAGCCAGGCACAAGGTAATGGCCTAATTACTGACAGGTGAGACAGCCCAGGCCACACATACAAGAGACAGGCTGTAATTACACAGACTCACCACATAATGGCCTAATTATCTGCCAGGTGAGAAAGCACAGGCCACACATATAAGAAACAGGCTGCAGTTACACAGACTCACCAAGGGTGGCCCGCAACAGTACTCTAAACAAGTACATGAGAAAACCTGGCATGCAAACAGAAATAAAACATAAAATACATGAACAGAATGCAAACAGGAATGAGCCACTGCTGTGGCTCATGACAACATTAACAAGAAGTTGTGTTTTTCTCATGCGTTGTAAAAAAAAAGCTTAGTTCAAAAGTAGAGCCATGTGTTACATTTTTAGTTAAATTAAAATGCCCACCAAATCTTTTCACGTGATAACTGAGGCTTACGGGGCAGATTGTATGTCACGTGCACAAGTGTTTGAGCGGCAAAAAAGATTTAGTTATGGTTAAGAGGATGTCAAAGATGATGACTGTCTCAGAAGGCCTTGCACATAAAAAACAATTGTTCGAATTAACCATTGACACCAGAATCCAAATGATAGCAGAAATGGTAAACATCGACAAAGGAATTGTTTGGAATCAACATTTTAACATGACAAAAGTTTGTGCTGAGATGGTTCCAATGCTTCTCACTGCCGAGCAGAAATAAAATTGAAAGCAACTTTGTACAGACATTTTGGAACAAATTCAAGTGAATTCACATTTTTTAGATAAAGTTATGTGACTTGTGATGAAACATGGATCTTCCAGTACAATCCTGAAACAAAACACCAGTCCATCCATGCACTCGAAAACACAATCATCACCAAGAATGGAGGGCAGCACCAGTAGCGGATCTTGCCACGGGCAAGCAGGACTTTTGCCCGGGGCGCCGCCTTCCGGAGGGCGCTGGCGCCATCCGGAGGGCGCCGCACCATGGCAAGATCCGCCACTGCTGTGCCCTCCGCTGCCCGCTGTGTCCCCCCGGCTCCTGCGGCTGTGGTCCCGTGAAGGGAACTAGACGCGTAGCGTCTAGTTTCCCTTCGCGGAGAGGACCTTTGCTGAGCGGTGCGCGATGACGTCATCACACACCGCTCAGCATTTAAGCGGCGCTTCTGCTGTACAGGGGGCGTAACTGACCACGCCCCCTGTATTAAGCCACGCCCCATTCCCTGCCCGGGGCGCCGAGGGCCCTCGAACTGGCCCTGGGCAGCACATCAAAGCAAATCCAAAATCAAGCCATGGTAATTGTTTTCTTTAAAATCAAGTGTGTCATTTTGGCAGATGTCAAAGTCAGAAAAATATCTCTACACACACTGCCATATTTGCACCTCATACTGGTCCGCACTGCGCATGCGTACGCTCTCCCGTACGTGCGCATACTCACAGTCGCGGGCACCCGCAGGCGCACGGTATGCGTATTTACGGTAGAGTTTATGTAATCGTAGCGTGCGACTCATTCGTTACATATTTTCACTAAAAATGTATTTTGTAGATCATGGTCCCTTTGATAGATACTGAAAGTTTAGTTAACATAGCATGTTCCTGAACAGAGAGATCCCTCTTTGTATTGTACGAAGGGTCTAACAGGGGTCATACAGTAGTGTTTGGTACCCATCGGAAGAATATTTAAATAGCAATATTCCGGTGTTGGTTTGGAGCGGATTAGTCGCTCGTGCGAATAGTTATGGACATAAGAAGTTTATGTCCATTTACTATTATTTGTTCTTACTTAGTCATGCGGCGGGAAACCCAGTATCCCACCCACCTGAACAGTTGGAAACAGTCACAGCCCACCTGTATGAATCAACCTATGACCTTTTGTTATAATGCGAAGCTGAATTCCTGTGTCCAATGAACAATGAGATTGTAGGGACCATTGAATTGTATTGTGTGTGGGGCATAAATAGGCAGGCCGACCATATCCAGTTCACTCTCTTCAATGGTTCTCATTGCTGATAATCGGGAGCTGGATATCGAGGCGCATGCGATCGTTTCCCCTTGTGCGTAAGTGTTTCTCCGCAATCATATTGTCTTGATGTTTGTCACGATCCGGGTATCTGGACGCCATTTCTTACCCATCAGATGCCTCCTAAGGCTGGCTCAGCGCTCCAGGACCGGATCCCATCTGTTATCCTAATGTTCACATTCCTGCATCCTCTTCTGTCTCTCTGAGACGCTGTCACAGTAACGCCTTATTACATCTGGCATGGCGTCTCCCGCGGCCTCCGCCGCCGTCCCTGAGCTTCTGCATGCAGAGTGTCAGAGTGGCGATTACGTCAGCCGCGGCCTCCGCTGTGTCCGCGTGGTTGGATGTGCACTTGTCAGCCTGGCGTCTCCTGTCTCCAGTGGCCGGCGCCGCCATTACTGTTTTCATTACCACATGGATTACAAACCAAACTTCCCTCCAAGTGTCTGCATGGGCGCAGCCATCTTTGATTCTGTCAGCTGATCATTTCCTCCAATCTGTTGTCAGTATTTTTAATCTGCATAATTGCCAAGCCAATCCCTTCCTTGCTGCAGGTATAAATACACTGTGCCTGAGCAAGGAAGGCGTCAGTGCTTTGGTTGTCAAACCTAGTTCCTGTTTGTCTCTCTCCTGTGATTGTCTTCCAGGTTCCAGCTCCTGTCTCAAGACTTCCACCATAGAGACCCGCACCAGCATTCCACCTGCGGTGTAGCCTGACTCTCCAATCCATTGTGGATTCATCTGTTTCCAGCTACAACATTACCTGCTTCCAGCTCAGCTTCCAGCAGAGTACAGCTTCCCTTAAAGGGCCGGTGTCCTTTCTACACTTTACCACTCTCCACCGGTATTATTATTTCTCCGCTCTCAAGTTCTACATTTCAGTTCATATTTCATCGCTCCCAAGTTCATTTATTATTTAACTGGTTCCAGCCAGTATCCACTCCGTGCTAACAACAGTCTGGTTCCAGCCAGTATCCACAGCAGCTGTTTTATCTTCAGCAACCCAGCTTTTCCTGGAACACCAGCTGGCACAATCCTGGGTTATCTCCATTGCTACAGTCGGGCCTGGTAAGGACTTTCCATCTAGAAGATCATAAGAACTATCTCACACTACCAGTGCCCTGTGGCTCCTGCCATCCTGTAGTACCCAGGAACTGTATTTATTCTTTGCTGACTTTTACGTTTTCTTTTACTGCTGCTGTGTTGCGGAGTTGTCATAATAAACATCATTGACTTTTATCCAAGTTGTCGTGGTCACGCCTTCGGGCAGTTATTATTCATGTTACTTACATGTCCAGGGGTCTGATACAACCTCCCAGGTTCCGGTACATCTCAGCCCCTACAACTGAGGCTGCCTCCCGTCAGCTCAGGCCCTCAGTTGTGACAATGTTATTGTAAGCCATCTCTCTCTCCCCTCTTTCTCCCTTATTTTCCCTTGATTATATTGTATTGTATTGTATTGTATGGTATTTCCTGTGTAATTATCTGGTTAGTTAGTCTATGTTATATTGTAGTGTATGCTTTGTACTGTGATTCTTTTGCAAGTATAATAGTCATAATACATATAATAGGTTTTGGACCCTAAGCCCAGGTATCTGTGTATTTCTTATAGTGTTAAGTATTCCCTGAGCGTCGGTGACGCCCAAGCAGCTTTGTAGTTAATCAGGTTACACCAGGTTGCATTTACACTCTAACACCACACTAAGGTTTACTGTATATTTCGCTGTTAATGGTATAGATATAAAGGTTGTAAGCGTCTGCACCGCTGGTGATCTCCTCGTGGTCCCGAGCGTCCGCTACGCTATAGCGAATCATTACGTTAGTCGGCAGCCACTAGCGTGCCTGCCTGTGATCTCTGGGCCGTAAGCGAACGTGACGCTTGAGCGTCTCGACTACGGTTGAGCGATCGTTACGCAACTTGCGTACCCTTACGGTACTTCTTATGTAGATAGCGTACAGTGTTCTTAGACCTCTTAAAGTGTTTTATATACGATAAATATTTAGCTTTATCACAGACCAGGTACCAGAAGGCACAACAGTGAATCAACATTACTATAAATATGTCCTTGAAACTTTGCGTGAAAAAATCTAAAGAAAGAGGCTAGAGTTGTGGAAAAATGGTTTCATACATAACTTCAAAAGGACAACGCACCAGCCAACACAGCCCTCTCTGCAGGGGCGGATTGGCCCACCAGGACACCATGACAGATTCCGATGGGCTGGTCCCATATCCCCCTCAGCCAGGCCGATTCACACTCAGGCTGGGCTGGCTCACACTGCTTCCAGTACTTGTGGTTCATTGGAATGCAGTCTGTAAGTTAGGCTAGCGGGCACTTCCAGGTGCCGCTAGCCGTGAAAAGTGGTGATGCTGTTCTACCAATGGGGGACCTTGAGAAAGTCAACCAGCCCAGCAGCATCCTCTCCCTGGCCCCAAGTTCTTTTCAATGAGCCCGGCCCAGGAGCAGCAGCAAAGCGATGGTCGGAGCCGTGTTCACTACACTCGCTGCCACCCCAGCTCCCGCACTCTCACTGAACTGGCCAGAGCGGCGACTGAGCACTGAAGGGGACCCGGCAAGGAGGTTATTTTTAATTACATTATTTGCATTATCATGATGGTGTAAAGGATAGGGTGTCCCCAGCAGAGCCGGCCATAGGCATAGGCAAACTAGGCAATTGCCTAGGGCATTTGATATGCCTAGGGGCATTATCAGCTTCTGCTGATTAAAATGATACGCGGCATGCCTATATTCTGTGTATAGCATTTCATATGCAGATACAGCCACAGTCTCACACAGTATATAGGCATGCTGCATATCATTTTAATCTGCAGAAGCTGCTTGTGCATCCTAGCCACATAGCAATGCAAATAAGATGCATTTTCATTAAAAAAAAGTGCCCAAAGTTAGCATTGAGGCAAGATTTATGAGGACACATCTGTATCCAAGCAAAGACAGAGGTCACAGTGTTAGTAGCAGTGTGAGTGCTGTGTGCATGTGAGTGGGTTGGTTGTGCAGTAGTGTTTAGAATATGTGTAAGGAGCATTGTGTGTGTCATGTAAAAATGCATTAATAATGGCAACATATGTGTAAGGGGCACTATGTGTGTCATTATATGTATAAGGGCATTAATAATGTGCGGCATATGTGTAACAGGGTACTAATGTATGTGTGTCATTATGTGTAAAGGGTCACTAATAATGTGCAGCAAATGTGTAGGTGGCACTATGCGTGTCATTATGTGTATAAGGGCATTAATAATGTGCGGCATATGTGTAAGGGACATTTATGTGTAAAAGGGCATTAATGAAGGTTGTCATAATATGTGTAAGGGGCATTACTGTGTGGAATTATGTGTATAAATGCATTACTAATGTGTGGCATTATGTGTATAAGGTGCTCTACTATGTGGCGTTGCGTATAGAAAGGGCACTACTGTGTCATCTAATGTGAATAAAGAGCAATAGGGTGTGGTGTAATGTGAATAAGGAGCAATTCAGTGTGATGTAATGTGAACAAGGGGCTCTACTGTGAGGAGTAACATTTATAAGGTAAAGTGATACTACTGTGGGATGTAATATGAATTATGGACACTATCGCATGATCAAATGTGAATAAAGTTGCAGTACTGTGCGGCGTAATTGGAATTGGGGTTACTATTGTGTGGCCATGCCCCTTGCCAGCAAAAATACACCCCTTTTTGGGCTGTGCACCAAATGTGCAAGCTGTTCCTTTTTAAAGTATAGGGGGTACAAAAACCCAAATAAGGACTGCTATGGGTGAGGGGTGATGGTGCTAGGAAGAGAAGCAAGGTCAGAGGCGTAACCAGCGGTGGTGCTAGGGGGCACCAGCCAAAATCTTGCCTAGGGCATCATATTGGTTAGGGCCGGCTCTGGTCCCCAGTCACAGTGTATGGTTTGGGAACTGGACAGGAGCAGGATGTACTTTGTTCTCAGGATGCCAGCTGACCAGGCAGCACTCACAGCCAGCCCTGAGACAATCTCTAATGCAACGTCCTTCAGCCCTATAGCTGCCCAATGTCTGTCCATGATGATGGGACTATTTATGCAGTGTCTACTAATGTAATGCGTTGGCTACGTGTGTAATGCGGTGGCTATGTATGTAATGTGGGGCTAGTCGTATAATGCGGTGCTATACCTGTAATGTTGTGCTATTCGTGTTATGTGGCGCTATTTATGTAATGCAGTGCTATACGTGTAGTGCTATACATGTAATGCAGTGCTATACGTGTAATGTGGTGCTTTACGTGTAATGCGGTGCTATTTGTATGATGTGGTGCTATTCATGTAATAATGTGGTGGCTATGTATGTGATATGGTGGCTATGTATGTAATCAGGGGCGGATTGGCCACTGGGACAGATTCTGCTGCGCTGGTCCCCTCTGTCTGTGTTTCACTACTTGTGTGTGCTCCCTCCCTGTACTGTGCTGTATGTAGTGTGTGCTCCTCCTCCCTGTACTGTGCTGTATGTAGTGTGTGCTCCTCCTCCCTGTACTGTGCTGTATGTAGTGTGTACTCCCTCCCTGTACTGTGCTGTATGTAGTGTGTGTGCTCCTCTTCCCTGTACTTTGAAACATATAAGGTCAAAAAAAGGGGTTTGTAGAATGAAAAATCAATAAAATCAGAAATAGATTAAAGGCATGACAGCAGTGTCAGTAGACACTGAAAGTGGGCATATCAGTCCTTGTATATTCAGACGTACAGATGTGCATGAGGGAAGGGTATTGTAGCAGCATATGCATAAAGGGGGTCATTCCGAGTTGATCGCTCGCTGACGATTTTCCCAACACTGCGATCAGGTAAAAAACGGCAAAACTGCGCATGCGTATGCGCCGCAATGCGCACACGTGTCATACGAGTACAAAGAGCACCGTTGTTGTGCAATGCTTTTAGCGACGAATCCATTCGCACAGCCGATCGCAAGGAGATTGACAGGAAGAGGGCGTTTGTGGGTGGCAACTGACTGTTTTCTGGGAGTGTTTGGGAAAACGCAGGCGTGTCCAGGCGTTTACAGTGCGGGTATCTGACATCAATTCCGGGACCTCCGTCGCTAGAATCATCGCACAGGATAAGTAACTACAGGGCTGGTCTTGTTTTGCATAAAATGTGTTTGTGTCGCTCGGCTGCACATGCGATCGCACATTTGCAAAGCGAAAATGCGTTTTGCACGGCTGCTAAAAGTCGCTAGCAAGCGATCAACTCAGAATGAGGGCTACAGTCACAGGTAAACAATAGCATAGCGTAAAGCAAAGGAGGTCCCAACTGTGTCTATCTCAGAATCAGGACCTCTGAGGAGTGACCCCACCCTCTTGACAGGCCCCTCCCCCTCAACAGACTCCGCCCTCATTATGGCAGCTTCCCGGGCTGGTGTTCAATCCCAATCTGCCCCTGGCAGCTACTATGGGGCCCAGAGCTGAGAGAGGCCACCTTCCCTGTCACAGTTACATGTGTTATATATAGGGGTGTAGCTACCATAGGTACTGTGACTGCCTACCAGTGCAATGCCTAACCTACTGGTGTGATCTCCACCTCCTGTGACACAATCCTCCTGCTGGTGCTGTGACTGCCTACCAGTGCAATACCTCAGCTACTGGTGTGATCTCCACCTTCTGTGACACAATCCTCCTGCTGGTGCTGTGACTGCCTACCAGTGCAATACCTCAGCTACTGGTGTGATCTCCACCTCCTGTGACACAATCCTCCTGCTGGTGCTGTGACTGCCTACCAGTGCAATACCTCAGCTACTGGTGTGATCTCCACCTTCTGTGACACAATCCTCCTGCTGGTGCTGTTGTTACTGCCTACCAGTGCAATGCCCCACCTACTGGTGTGATCTCCACCTCCTGTGACACGATCCTTCTGCTGGTGCTGTGACTGCCTACCAGTGCAATACCTCAGCCACTGGTGTGATCTCCACCTCCTGCGACAGGATCCTCCTGCTGGTGCTGTGATGACTGCCTACCAGTACAATGCCACAGCTACTGGTGTGATCTCCACCTCCTGTGACAAGATTCTCCTGCAGGTGATGTGACTGCCTACCAGTGCAATGCCTCACCCACCGGTGTGATCTCCACCTCCTGTGACACGATCCTACTGCTGGTACTGTGACTGCCTACCAGTGTAATGCCTCACCTACTGGTGTGATCTCCACCTCCTGTGACACGATCCTCCTGTTGGTGCTGTGACTGCCTACCAGTGCAATGCCTCACCCACCGGTGTGATCTCCACCTCCTGTGACATGATCCTCCTGTTGGTACTGTGACTGCCTACCAGTGTAATGCCTCACCTACTGGTGTGATCTCCACCTCCTGTGACAAGATCCTCCTGCTGGTGCTGTGACTGCCTACCAGTGCAATGCCTCACCCACCGGTGTGATCTCCACCTCCTGTGACACGATCCTACTGCTGGTACTGTGACTGCCTACCAGTGTAATGCCTCACCTACTGGTGTGATCTCCACCTCCTGTGACACGATCCTCCTGCTGGTGCTGTGACTGCCTACCAGTGCAATGCCTCAGCTACTGGTGTGATCTCCACCTTCCGTGACACAATCCTCCTGCTGGTGCTGTTGTTACTGCCTACCAGTGCAATGCCCCACCTACTGGTGTGATCTCCACCTCCTGTGACACGATCCTCCTGCTGGTGCTGTGACTGCCTACCAGTGCAATACCTCACCTACTGGTGTGATCTCCACCTTCTGTGACACAATCCTCCTGCTGGTGCTGTTGTTACTGCCTACCAGTGCAATGCCCCCACCTACTGGTGTGATCTCCACCTCCTGTGACACGATCCTCCTGATGGTGGTGTGACTGCCTACCAGTGTAATGCCTCACCGACTGGTGTGATCTCCACCTCCTGTGACACGATCCTCCTGATGGTGGTGTGACTGCCTACCAGTGCAATACCTCACCCACCGGTGTGATCTCCACCTCCTGTGACACAATCCTACTGCTGGTGCTGTGACTGCCTACCATGCTGCATTAGCCTTGCTTACTACCACTGTGGGTAATGCTAACAGTTTGCTTAAGCCCAATTTGTGTTGGGCCCCGCTTATAGCTGAGTTACTCCAACCTACATGAGGCTACTTTTCATATATTTCCAGGGCCACTTTACGTTCCCAATCCACCCCTGTCTGGCATGGAAGAAATATGAAAGATAAATCAATGTAAATGTACCAGGAGGTATTGACAAGACTTTATAACATTATCTTATACTGTGAATTTCTTACCCTGTTTCCAAGAAAATTAATTAATATATACTTGTTAATTAAGTGAAAAGAAGACATGATATTTTCCGGGAGATATATCAAGCCGTGGATAGAGATAAAGTTGAGTATTTGCCCAAATCAAATGAAGCTTCTAACTACAGGTATTATTTCATATACTGTGCTAGATAAATGACAGAAGGTGATTGGGCGGTTTGGACATCTGCACTTTATCTCTCTCCAAGGCTTGATACATCCCCCCAAGAGTGCTGTATATAAAATATATGTCTGGCTGCTATACAGCAGGCCAGGAGCACCAGCAGGACAGTAGAGTAACAGTCATATCAGTAATAATTTGCGGACCCTGTGAAATTAGCATTCACTAAAGACGGGAGACTCAGTCAATGAATACATAAAACATTTTTTAGTTTATGTTAAAATATAAAAAGTTTATTAAGTGGAATATTTAATAAATAATATTTGCGAGACATCTCCAAAAACAGTCGATTTTGGGGGCTGCCCACAAATATTAACCAGCCCCTGAATGTATGCATTGGGGACTGCAATGGATATTTGAGATATCTATTGCGTTCCTCCTATTTTGAACACAAAAGCAGCCACCAAAAGTTTCAACGGCCGATGGTAAACTGTGAAACTCACCAAGCTCCAGAAAGCAAAGCATTTCTGAGCTTGGCCTGGCAGCTAATGCCATTTCTAAACGGCTTTTGTAGCCTGTGGGCTACATTATGCAATAACTCCCAGGAGAAGGATCCTTGGGATCCCTCTGCATTACTGTCTGCTCTCACATACGCAGTCTGATGATTGCACATGTGAACTAGCGCAGCCGGGGTCTAAACCCTGAAGTAAAGTGATCGCATTAGCAATTATTTTACTTCTTATACATTGCAGGGACGGGCATGAGATTGGTTCTCATTATGGCATAAAAGCTACACCTCTGAACTCACAAAGAGTCATCCTTCAGCACTCAGGAGAGAAAAAACCCCCTTGGGGGGAAACCTCTGGGGAACCATGGCCTCAGGATCGCCCTTCCCTCTGGGCATTAAGAGGTGTACTAATAGAGGGGTCAGTATGCTATCCCAGCGCATGGGATCCCGGTGGTTGTCATACCGATGCCGGGATCCTGCCTGTCCGCAGTCTAACCCTAACCTCCCCCCTTTGTGCCTAACCCTCCCGCGGAGGTGCCTAATCTTAACCTCCGTCCCTGCTGCCTAAACCTAACCCTCCCTTCCCCACAGCCTAACCACTCCCGGGGGTGCCTAACCCACCCTACCCACAGCCTAACCCTAACTTTCCCCCACCCGCAGCCTAACCGTATCCTCCCCCCACCTGCAGCCTAATCCTAACCCCCCGCCTGATGCCTAAACCTAACCCCCACCTGATGCCTAAACCTAACCATCCCTTCCCTGCAGCCTAACCACCCCCGGGGGTGCCTAACCCTAACCAACCCTACCCACTGTCTAACCCTAACCTCCCCCCACCCACAGCCTAAACCTAACCCCTCACCTGACGCCTAAACCTAATCTCCCCACCTGATGCCTAAACCTAACCCTATCCTCCCCCGCAGCCTAACCACCCCCATGGGTCCCTAACCCACCCTACCCACAGCCTAACCCTATACTCCCCTCACCCGCAGCCTAAACGTAACCCCTCCACCTGATGCCTAACCCTCTCCCTCTCCCCACCCCCCTAACCCTGCCTGTCCGCAGTCTAACCCTAACCTCCCCCCTTTGTGCCTAACCCTCCCGCGGAGGTGCCTAATCCTAACCTCCGTCCCTGCTGCCTAAACCTAACCCTCCCTCTCCTACAGCCTAACCACCCCCTTCCCCCTCTGTCCCTGCTGCCTAAACCTAACCCTCCCTCCCTCGCAGCCTAACCACTCCTGGGGGTACCAAAACCCTATCCCACCCTACCCGCAGCCTAACGCTAACCTCCCCCAACATGCAGCCTAAACCTAACCCAGCGCCTGACGCCAAAACCTAACCCTCCCTCCCCTGCAGCCTAACTACCGCCAGGCGTGCCTAACCCTAACCCACTCTACCCGCAGCCTAACCCTAGCCTCCCCCCACCCACAGCCTAAAGTTAACACCCCCGCCTGATTCCGAAACCTAATACCCCTACCTAAACCTAACCCTCCCTACTCCGCAGCCTAACCACCCCCGGGGGTGCCTAACCCTAAGCTCCCCCCCCCACCCGCAGCCTAAACTTAACCCCCCCACCTAACACCTAAACCTAACCCTCCCGCCTGATGCCTAAACCTAACCCTCCCTCCCACGCAGCCTAATCTCCCCGTGGGTGCCTAACCCACCCTATCTGCAGCCTAACCCTAACCTCCCCCCACCTGCAGCCTAACCCCCCGCCTGATGCCTAAACCTAACCCCCTGCCTGATTCCTAAACCTAACTCTCCTTGCCCAGTCCTAAACCTATGAACGTGGGGATACGGGCGTCGGTATCCATGCCCATTCGGAGTTCCAACGTCAGGATTCTGAAGTGTCGGGATTCTGAAATGTCGGGATCCCAGTGTCAGTATTCTGACTGCCGTAAACCTGACAGCCGGCATCTTTACCCCATCTCCTAATAGGTAATGCATATGTCCCAACATTTGGAGCATGTGTCCGCAGCTCTCCTCCCAGGGCAGCTATTCAGGGATCACCCACTGCGTGTAGATGAAGAGGAATAGATGAAAAATCATTGTTAGTGTATGAACAAGCAGAGAGACAAACTGCAAACAGTGGTGTGGTTGTGTAGAGAGAAAAATCTCTCTATGTAAATATGTTACTCTAACTACTGAGTACATGGAAAATACCTAAAATAAGGACAATTATCCCAAAAAGGCCCATTATTTTTATACAATACACACATTGGGGGGATAAGTTCTCTCTTATAGTAATTAGTGGGTACCTTCAGAAAATAAATTTGACCAGTAAATAATAAAAGCTATAAATTGATAACATTTATGGGTCAATCCAATTAGGTACGAGTAACCATTGCTGCGACGTTTCAACAGCATACAAACTCACACCCTTCATGGCCAGATTCAGCCTATGGGGCTACCGGAAAGTGCGGCTGTTATAAGACAAACTCGCCCCTAATTAAACTGACTCCTTAGTTGTTAAATGTGATAAAATAGTAAAATATAATGGTGTAATTGTGGGCCTGATTCAGTTGTTGAAGCGATCGCTGCTGCAGTCTTGCCGTTCATAATTGCATCGTGAGTCTGAGCAGTTGTAGGCTGAGCAAGTCTCCTAGACACAGGGGGCTCTCCAGCTGCAACACAGGTCACAATGGGTAATTTATGTACGCACATGGAACGGCGTTTGAACGGACCTGACACGCCTGTATAGTTAGCCACCCCCATTACCACCTCAAACGCTGACTTCCTGTCAATCACTTTGCGAAGGGATCCTCTATGTGAGCTTGATTTCATTTCATGTGCAGTGCAGCTTACATGTATGCACAGTGAAAAAGCATTGAGCCACTTGGTGCAACAGCAGCTCTGCGTCCGCATCTGAATCAGGCCCCTGAGTGGTAAGGAGAAGGACTCTAGGGAAATGACTATGTCACCTTTATTATATGTAAAGATAGGGAAACAGTCACTTGTTATAGCTCCAATTCACATAATTTATACCATTCAGTACCATTTCATCATTTGGTTATTCTATGGGGGAGATGTATTAAGCCCTGCAGAATGATAAAGTGGAGAGAGGTAAAGTACCAGCTAATAAGCTCCTAACTGCCATATTACAGGCTGTGTTTGAAAAATGACAACTAGGAGCTGATTGGATGTTAGTTTATCTCTCTCCACTTTATCACTCTCCCTGTCAGCCATTTCACTATCTCCCCGATCTGTATTGTTCTTCCCCCGATATGTATGTTCTGTGTCATGCTCTCCCCACCCTTCCTGTTTTTCTGTATTACAGTATGTTCTACATCTCGCAACCCCCAAAAGTGTATGTCCTTCCTCTATATGTCCTATAGAGTACGACACAATTTCTATGTGTTTGTATTGTGCCCTCACACCATCTGTATGTGCTATGCCAAGTTGCCCCCTTCTGCATGTTTTGTATTGTCCGCTCTCCCCCACCATAGACCCTATGTTTTGTACTGTGCTCTCAATAGCCCCCACCACACACACAATTACACAAGTATTGTAACTTACCTCCTGAATGCTATTCTCCAGTCACTAATTCCTCTGCGACCCCTCCCGTTGTCTTCAACTGACACTTTGCAGATCTCTTTGCCGGTCACCCGACACTCTGCAAATCTCTTTGCCAGAACTTTGCCAAATGATGATCTAAATAACCAGAATTTCCTGGTCAGACATACTATGTACATAATTATACTACTACATTTTGTTACGTACTTTCATTTTTATTAATTTGCAATTTATCTATTTTATTGACATTTTATCCAAAACCCAAGATCCTTTCTCATAGAGACCCAAGTTATCTGCTCCAGGTTTTATCTTCCCTAGTGCTAGGATCAAGGGGGTAATTCTGAGTTGATCGCAGCAGCAAGAAAGTTAGCAATTGGGCAAAACCATGTGCACTGCAGGTGTGGCAGATATAACATATAACATATAACATTTGCAGCAGGGACATGCAGTCAGGGGAGGCAGTGCCTCCCCTGTCATTAATGATTACAGTAATACAAAGATGATACTTATGACACAAAGTGTCATAAGTATATGCTTTATATTACTGTAATCATTTTTACAGTGTTAAAGCAAGTTTAAATTAGTTTTGGAGGCACCAAGAGTGGTGCCTCCTGAAGCCAATGATAAAGTGTCAGAAACGGGGGCGGCGCCAAACAATGGGCAGTAAAAAGCCCATTTAAAAAAACGGCTGTAAGCGGCACTAGTATGAGTGCCTCAGTGACAGGGGCGTGCTTGCAGGCCATGTGAAAGGCCGTCCCTGTCACTGAGGAAGATGTGATTGGGCACCAGGTTCAGAGCTCTCCCTGGTCCAACCCACCTTCACCACAGGGACTCTTTGAGTCCGCCGCTGCTCCCGCTCACCTGTCACAGCCGGGGGTTGCCACTCTCACAGCCGGGGGTACCCGCTCTCACTGCCGCGTGGGTTGTTCATTACAGGTAAGCGCCGGTAACACAATTACGGGAGGCGCCGCAGCCAGACATACTGTACTCCCGAGTCCACTACCATCGGCTGCTCCGCCCCGCCGCTGTACTAGCAGCGCGGCCAAAGAGCCAGCCGATCTCATCTCCCGGTGTCCGTGTGCTGAACGCTGGTGTGTATTGACCATGGGCTGCCCTGCGCTCTGTGTTTCAGAGCTCCGGGCAACCCATGGTCTGTACTCAGCATGGAGATGTGCCACTGAGAAGGAGGAGGGGGAAGGGGGGGGGGGGAGATATTACCTGATATGTGGCTATGTGCTGGGGTAAAAGTGGATATGTGGCTATGTGCTGGGGTAAAAGTGGATATGTGGCTATGTGCTGGGGTATAAGTGGCTATGTGCTGGGGTATAAGTGAATATGTGGCTATGTGCTGGGGTAAAAGTGGATATGTGGCTATGTGCTGGGGTAAAAGTGGATATGTGGCTATGTGCTGGGGTAAAAGTGGATATGTGGCTATGTGCTGGGGTATAAGTGGATATGTGGCTATGTGCTGGGGTAAAAGTGGATATGTGGCTATGTGCTGGGGTAAAAGTGGATATGTGGCTATGTGCTGGGGTATAAGTGGATATGTGGCTATGTGCTGGGGTATAAGGGGATATGTGGCTATGTGCTGGGGTATAAGTGGCTATGTGCTGGGGTATAAGCGGATATGTGGCTATGTGCTGGGGTATAAGGGGATATGTGGCTATGTGCTGGGGTATAAGGAATGGAAGGGTGGTTGGTAGACGCTACGTGTGTGCCAGGGTATAGGGGGAGGGGAGGGGTAATTACTGCATGTATGCCAGGTGTAAGAGGAGGGGGGTGGATACTGTATGTGTGCCAGGGTATAAAGAGGGGGGGGTGTATACTGTGTGTGTGCCAGGGTATAAGCGGGGGGGGGGGGGGGGAATTACTGCGTGTGTACCGGGGAGTAAGGGGAGGGTGATTACTGCATCTGTGCCGGGGAGTAAGGGGAGGGGAGATGGGGGTGATTGATTACTGCATCTGTGCCGGGTGTAAGGGGAGGGGGAGTGATTACTGCCTCTGTGCCGGGGTGTAAGGGGAGGGGGGTGATTACTGTATCTGTGCCGGTGTATAAGGGGCCTGCAGCTGTAATCCCGCTTCCAGGCAGTCTCTCCGCTGCTGTCCTTAACCCCGGGCATCTCTGCTGCCCAGACTTAACGGGCATTGGCGGCAGCATCGGATTGGGAATTAGCGGTGGGGGCTGTAGCTGGTGGTGACTTTAGCAGGCATTGGCAGCTGGCGTGGGTGGCAGTACAGTAGCGGGTTCTGGCGCCAGCTATAGTGCTGGTAGCGGGCATGCCTCACCAGCCACTGACCTCACCGCATGCCACTGATTTGCAGAGAGAGTTAGAATTGGGTGGGTTATTTTATTTCTGTGCAGGGTAAATACTGGCTGCTTTATTTTTACACTGCAAATTAGATTGCAGATTAAACACACCACACCCAAATCTAACTCTCTCTGCACATGTTAAATCTGCCTCCCCTGCAGTGCACATGGTTTTGCCCAACTGCTACCAAAATTCCTGCTGCGATCAACTTGGAATTACCCCCCATGTTAGTATCATACACTGGGCCTAATTCAGACCTGATTGCAGCAGCAAGTTTGTTCTCTAAAGGACAAAACCATGGGGGTAATTCCAAGTTGATCGCAGCAGGAAATTTTTTAGCAGTTGGGCAAAACCATGTGCACTGCAGGGGGGGCAGATTTAACATGTGCAGAGAGAGTTAGATTTGGGTGGGGTGTGTTCAATCTGCAATCTAATTTGAAAATAAATAAAATAAAAATAAAATAAAGCAGCCAGTATTTACCCTGCACAGAAACAAAATAACCCACCCAAATCTAACTCTTTCTGCACATGTTATATCTGCCTCCCCTGCAGTGCACATGGTTTTGCCCAACTGCTAACAAAAATCCTGTTGCGATATACTTGGAAATACCCCCCATGTGCACTGCAGGTGGGGCAGATGTAACATGTGCAGACAAATTATGGTAACTTACTTCCTGCATGTTATACTCCAGTCATTGCTACCTCTGTGACCCCTCCGGTTGTCTTCAACTGACACTTTGCAGATCTCTTTGCCGGTCACCCGACACTCTGCAAATCTCTTTGCCAGATAATCTAAAAAACACAAAAGACTATCATTAAGCATAGTACTAGTTTAAGTACAATAAAATGTCCATGAGTCAACCAGTTTCCCAATTTTCCTTAAACCAAACAAGATACTTTCAAAGTTATCAATATCCCATTTATCTATTTTATTAACTTTTTCATCCTAAAGCCACGATCCTGCCTCATAGAGACTCAGGTTATCTGCATCCCCTGTATGTGTGCTTATCCTCCATACTGCCCTCTTTATTCCTGTAACGCTACATTTTTATTCCTAAATATGTCGGTCCTTCCTGCGCTTCTCCTATTATTGTGTCCTTGTACCTGTATTCCCTGTTCTGTCTATCTTGTCTTGCCTTTCAGCTGACTATACTGCACTCTGTCTTCCTTACACCCCTCCATTATACCCTGCTATGTAGGACTCACCTCCTCCTACCTGTCTTCCTGCATGGAAACTGGAAACGTCAGCAGCTGTAGATAGAATGTTACAGAAAGAAGCATTGTGATGTCCCGGACTAGTGATGTCACAGGCTAGGTGTGATGTCACAGTAACAAGCAGCAAAGCTACAGAGTTACAACTAACTTACATATGCATTTTCTACATCAATTACAACTGGATATACACGAGTTTCTAGTTTTAAAAAAATTAGACTAGTATAGAAAATGAAGTATAAAGCAATGTTGTACAGAGTGCCTCAATATATAGGTAAAGGGATAATATAAGTGACAGGTATTTCTAGACTAAATCACTGCTTATATTTTATAAGGAAATAAATCTCTTTATCTAAGAGGCTGAATTAATCATTTTCGTGTGTGTGTGTGTGTGTGTGTGTGTGTGTGTGTGTGTGTGTGTGTGTGTGTGTGTGTGTGTGTGTACACTGCTCAAAAAAATAAAGGGAACACTAAAATAACACATCCTAGATCTGAATGAATGAAATATTCTTATTAAATACTTTGTTCTTTACATAGTTGAATGTGCTGACAACAAAATCACACAAAAATTATCAATGGAAATCAAATTTATTAACCCATGTAGGTCTGGATTTGGAGTCACACTCAAAATTAAAGTGGAAAAACACACTACAGGCTGATCCAACTTTGATGTAATGTCCTTAAAACAAGTCACAATGAGGCTCAGTAGTGTGTGTGGCCTCCACGTGCCTGTATGACCTCCCTACAACCCACACAAGTGGCTCAGGTACTGCAGCTCATCCAGGATGGCACATCAATGCGAGATGTGGCAAGAAGGTTTGCTTTGTCTGTCAGCGTAGTGTCCAGAGCATGGAGGCTCTACCAGGAGACAGGCCAGTACATCAGGAGATGTGGAGGAGGCCGTAGGAGGGCAACAACCCAGCAGCAGGACCGCTACCTCCACCTTTGTGCAAGGAGGAACAGGGGGAGCACTGCCAGAGCCCTGCAAAATGACCTCCAGCACGCCACAAATGTGCATGTGTCTACTCAAACAATCAGAAACAGACTCCATGAGGGTGGTATGAGGGCCCGACATCCACAGGTGGGGGTTGTGCTTACAGCCCAACACCATGCAGGACGTTTGGCATTTGCCAGAGAACACCAAGATTGGCAAATTCGCCACTGGTGCCCTGTGCTCTTCACAGATGAAAGCAGGTTCTCACTGAGCACATGTGACAGACGTGACAAAGTCTGGAGACGCCAAGGAGAACCTTCTGCTGCCTGCAACATCCTCCAGCATGACCGGTTTGGCAGTGGGTCAGTAATGGTGTGGGGTGGCATTTCTTTGGGGGGCCGCACAACCCTCCATGTGCTCGCCAGAGGTAGCCTGACTGCCATTAGGTACCGAGATGAGATCCTCAGACCCCTTGTGAGACCATATGCTGGTGCGGTTGGCCCTGGGTTCCTCCTAATGCAAGACAATGCTAGACCTCATGTGGCTGGAGTGTGTCAGCAGTTCCTGCAAGACGAAGGCATTGATGCTATGGACTGGCCCGCCTGTTCCCCAGACCTGGACCATCCGCCACCTCATCAGGAGCATGCCCAGGCATTGTAGGGAGGTCATACAGGCACATGGAGGCCACACACACTACTGAGCCTCATTTTGACTTGTTTTAAGGACATTACATCAAAGTTGTATCAGCCTGTAGTGTGTTTTTCCACTTTATTTTGAGTGTGACTCCAAATCCAGACCTCCATGGGTTAATAAATTTGATTTACATTGATCATTTTTGTGTGATTTTGTTGTCAGCACATTCAACTATGTAAAGAACAAAGTATTTAATAAGAATATTTCAGCCATTCAGATCTAGGATGTGTTATTTTAGTGTTCCCTTTATTTTTTTTAGCAGTGTATATATATGCACAATGTCCTTCTAGAGAGGGGTATGCCATAGCTCCCTCCCAATAGTAAAAGAACAGGCAGCACTCCTGCGCGGCGCTGAAACGTTGGCTACGATATGCCTTGTCTTTGATTCACTTGTTCATTACAACCATTTATTCACCAGTCCTCGGAGTGCCGCCTGTTCTTTTACTATTGGGAGGGAGCTATGGCATACCCCTCTCTAGAAAGACATTGTGCATATTGACTCTTCTAAGGAAGGCACCGGGGCAGCTGCACAAGCATTTTGGGAGTGCCGAACATACCAGCTTTATATATATATATATATATATATATAATAAAAAAGAAAATAATTGCGCAATACTTCAATTGGTTCAATGCATTTAAGATTGTCCAGTATTATCTGATCCTGCTCCTTATTATCTTCCGCTGCTTCCTCCAGAAGAAAGCCGTACCAAGGCTTATTGGAAATACATGTAAAAACAAATGAGGAGCGCAGATGTCAATTAAAATTGTGAGCATTTAATTTGAAAGAAGTATACATATACATACATCTCAAAAAGAGATCAGCAGCGTGATGTTATCTCACACACGGCGCCTCCGGATAGCACCAGGTGGAACAGCCACCGGTCACAGCTCATCAAAAGACGTTCTCTTCCGAGACCTTACAGGATCAGGAGCGATGTGATTACACCTAGTGTCCAATTACCACGCCAACGCGTTTCGTCACGAGGACTTCGTCAGGGGGTGTCGACACCCCCTGACGAAGTTCTCGTGACGAAACGCGTTGGCGTGGTAATTGGACACTAGGTGTAATCACATCGCTCCTGATCCTGTAAGGTCTCGGAAGAGAACGTCTTTTGATGAGCTGTGACCGGCGGCTGTTCCACCTGGTGCTATCCGGAGGCGCCGTGTGTGAGATGACATCACGCTGCTGATCTCTTTTTGAGATGTATGTATATGTATACTTCTTTCAAATTAAATGCTCACAATTTTAATTGACATCTGCGCTCCTCATTTGTTTTTACATATATATATATATATATATATATATATATATATATATATATATATTTAGAGAGAGAGAGATAGCTATACTAACTATACTATCCCATTAAACTAGGAAACTCACGAATTATACAGTTTCTGTGGCTGGCTGACTTCAAGTTTGCATGTCACCTGGTTTAATCAGCCACAGAACCTGTGTAACCCATGAGCGTATAAAGAGGAGAAGAAATAAGAGTTGTCTTTTTTTGTGGTGCACTAGAAATGTATTATTCAATACCAGCATATATAAAACTGTAAGGCGGGCCCGCAAGGTGACATTCACAGGGAATAGGTAATGACATCCACTCAACTTGTTCACACCCGCTGGACATGTTGGAAAGAGGTTGAGTGGACAGTGAGCGTGGCTGTGCCCTGTGGCACCACGTGGCACCATTGTACCGACAGCCGGACTGATCAGAACGGACCCTGGAGGGACATAACTTTTTGGTTTTCATTTCATCTCATGGCACTCCACCCAAAGCTACTCTTCTGGTTATCCTATCAGATAGGACAACAATGAAGGTGACTTCATAACATTGCTTCCATTGTTTTTCCATGTCACAGAAACATTGCATGTGTGTTACAGGTGACCATCCTAATCATCTCTCCTTCACTTCACACAAATGTCATTGTTAGTGATACATAATTTGGATCAAGTATCAAAAGGAAACTTAGGTATAAGAGTCTGGCCGGCATATCACTTATTGCATGACGACCTTGTGCCTGCGCTGTACTGTATGTAGACGGAGCATGTGGTTTTGCTAATGACTTACATAGACTCCATAAGAGGGCATGCCGACATAGCATATTGTTGAATGTTAACATGTATGATCTTAAACTCCATCTATAAATGTTCTGTTGCGAGACTTCCAATATGCTCAGAATATTGCTACCGTGACAGATGATTTAGTATATACTAGCTGGAGTGCCCGGCGTTGCCCCGGATTTTAAGAATGTCTGTTTACAAAAATAAATGTAAATATTAAACACACAGTATAAATAACATTGTAGATAGCTGATTACCCATGCTTTGGTACGGGATGAGGATGGGAAGTTAGAATGATAGTTTGTTAATTTATGTTGATTGGAGATCTAGTATATAGGCATATCTTGCTTCCCTGATGCACTTTGTGTAGTGACCGCACCCCTTTTGGTCCCCCAAGGGACCCTGCTCTTCTCACTATACAACTCTCAGTCTGTGGCTTCCTGCTGCCTCCATTCCCCTCCTCACATCATGTCACTGGCCCTGTCACATGCAGCCCTGTCATCACTGAGATATCATGCATGTCCTGATATAGTGTGTGCTGGTGGCCCACACATAGGGGTGCTAGTGGTCTGTTACCCTCACAGTGTTTGTTCCCAGCTTGCAAGTCATACGTGAACCAAGTTTGTTGTAAATTGGTCCAGGAATTCGGGAGTTATGCTGTCTCCTGACATACTCTGTGCTGCTGTCCCACCGCTAGGGGTGTCTAACCCCCACAGAGTTTGTTTGCAGATTGTAAATTAGATGTGTACCAAGTTTGGTGTAAATTGCTCCAGGCCTTCCACAGTTATGCTGTCTGCTGACATACTCTGTGTTGCTGTCCCACCCCTAGGGGTGCTAGGGGTGCCTGACCCCCACAGTGTTTGTTTCCACAGTGAAGTCATATGTGTACCAAGTTGGTTGTAAATTGCTGCAGGCCTTCCAGAGTTATGCTGTCTGCTGAAATACTCAGTGCTGCTGTCTCTCCCCTAGGGGTGTCTTCCTCCAGCAGTGTTTGTTCCCAGATTGTAAGGCTTATGTGTACCAAGTTTTGAGTACATTGCTCCAGCAATTCCGGAGTTATGCTGTCTCCTGATATACTCTGGGCTGCTGTCTGCCCCCCTAGGGGTGTTAGGGATTTCTAGTTGTTTTAGTTGCCCCCGCCGTGTTTTAATACGCTCGTATGTAAAATTTCACGATCGTCGCTTGTAAACTGTGGATTTGTATAGAAAGAAAGAATGACGGATTTTCGCTTTTATATAGTAGATACACTTAGAGTTACTTTGATATGTGACTGTCATACTTGGCAACATTTTATAACAAGTTCCTGGGATGCTTGGTGGCTGAGCCCAGTGCATGGTGGAATGTCATGTGCGGATCTGTCTAGGAGGACCTTTGTGCACTACAACTCCCATCGTGTCATGTGTACTGGACTTCATTATAATGTGATGATTTGTTTTTAATTCATGTTAATTACTCATGTTCCATACATTTTCATTTATATCACTTAATGTGCACATAACACAGTGTTTATAAGGCCTAATTCAGACCGGATCGCTCGCTAGCGTTTTTTACAGCGCTGCCATCAGGTCAGAACTGCGCCTGCGTATGCACCGCAATGTGCAGGCACGTCGCACAGGCACAAAGCGGTTCGTTGCTCTGCCATGGGTTTGTGCATAGAATCCATTTGCATGGGCGATCACAAGGAGATTGACAGGAAGAAGGCATTTGTGGGTGTCAACTGACCGTTTTCTGGGAGTGGTTGGAAAAACGCAGGCGTTCCCAAGCGTTTGCAGGGCGGGTGTCTGACGTGAATTCCGGTCCCGGACAGGTTGAAGTGATTGCAGCGGCTGAGTAAGTCCTGGGCAACTCAGAAACTGCACAAAATCTTTTTGTACCACTCGTCTGCACATGCGATCGCACACTTGCCCAGCTAAAATACACTCCCCGGTGGGCGGCGACTATGTGAACGCAGGACTGCAAAAAACAGCTAGCGAGCGATCAGGTCTGAATTGGCCCCATAGATCCTCCAGAAACCCCATGGGGCTGTTTTGCTGGTCCATATCATGTTTGGCCATCCAAGTGTGAGGTCAGATTGATGAGTAATCCTGGGCCGCAGCTCCAGAGGCAGGATGGGCTACCATAGGTGCAGGGAGTGCAGCTGCTATGGGGCCCAGAGCTGAGAGGGGCCACCTTCCCTGTCAAAGTTATATGTTATATATACAGGGTGTAGCTACCATAGGTGCAGAGAGTGCAGATGCTATGGGACCCAGAGCTGAGAGAGGCCACCTTCCCTGTCACAGTTACATGTGTTATATACAGGGTGTAGCTACCATAGGTGTAGGGAGTGCAGCTGCTATGGGGCCCAGTGCTAAGAGGGGCCACCTTCCCTGTCACAGTTACACGTGTTATATACAAGAGTGTACCTACCATAGGTGCGAGGAGTGCAGCTGCTATGGGGCCCAGTGCTGAGAGGGGCCACCTTCCCTGTCACAGTTACATGTGTTATATACAGGGTGTAGCTACCATAGGTGCAGGGAGTGCAGATGCTATGGGACCCAGAGCAGAGAGAGGTCACCTTCCCTGTCACAATTACATGTGTTATATACAGGGTGTAGCTACCATAGGTGCAGGGAGTGCAGATGCTATGGGACCCAGAGCTGAGAGAGGCCACCTTCCCTGTCACGGTTACATGTGTTATATACAGGGTGTAGCTACCATAGGTGCAGGGAGTGCAGCTGCTATGGGGCCCAGTGCTAAGAGGGGCCACCTTCCCTGTCACAGTTACACGTGTTATATACAAGAGTGTACCTACCATAGGTGCGAGGAGTGCAGCTGCTATGGGGCCCAGAGCTGAGAGGGGCCACCTTCCCTGTCACAGTTACATGTGTTATATACAAGGACGTAGCTACCATAAGTGCAGGGAGTGCAGCTGCTATGCAGAGCTGAGAGAGGCCACCTTCCCTGTCACAGTTACATGTGTTATATACAAGGACGTAGCTACCATAAGTGCAGGGAGTGCAGCTGCTATGCAGAGCTGAGAGGGGCATCCTTCCCTGTCACAATTACATGTGTTATATGCAGGGTGTAGCTACCATAGGTGCAGCTGCTTTGGGACCCACAGCTGAGAGAGGCCACCTTCCCTGTCACAGTTACATGTGTTATATACAAGGGTGCAGCTACCATAGGTGCAGGGAGTGCAGCTAGCTCTCTGTGAAACAGATTTTGGTGAAACAGACTGCAGTGCTAGAACACCAGAGGCGGAACTACCGCCAGTGCAACCAGTGCGTTGCACTGGGGCCCACCTCTGTCCAGGGGCCCAAAGCATGTAATGACTCAAACTGACTCATTACATGCCGCTGTGCGCTGCGGGCAACCGCTGCCCGCAGCGCACAGCCGCCCGGAGAGAGGAGAGGAGCAGCAGTACGGGGGAAGGAGGAGGAGGGAGATGAAGGAGGGAGCCGCAGCAGCGATTTACTACTGGTGGAGGCGCTGCTGCTGCTGCCCCTCTGCTTCACTATAGGCTGTCTTCCGAGAACAGCCTATAGTGAAGCAGAGGGGCGCAGCAGCAGCAGCGCCTCCACCAATGACACAGCGCTGCTGCGGCTCCCTCCTCCACCTCCCTCCTCCTCCTTCTCTCCAGTCCGGGAATCATCTGACGCTGCACCGAGGAGCCTGAGCCAGCGGAGAGGGTAAGTATAATTCTTCTTTATTTCTGTCTCTTTCTTTCTGTCTCTTTCTTTCTTTCTTTCTTTCTTTCTTTCTTTCTTTCTTTCTTTCTTTCTTTCTTTCTTTGTTGGGACTGCCTGCCGCTATGTGTAAAAATGGGGGACTGCCTGCCGCAATGTGTAAAAAGGGGGAATCTGCCTGCTGCAATGTGTAAAAATGGGGGACTGCCTGCCGCAATGTGTAAAAATGGGGGACTGCCTGCCGCAATGTGTAAAAATGGGGAATCTGCCTGCCGCAATGTGTAAAAATGGGGGACTGCCTGCCGCAATGTGTAAAAAGGGGGAATCTGCCTGCCGCAATGTGTAAAAATGGGGAATCTGCCTGCCGCAATGTGTAAAAACGGGGGACTGCCTGCCGCAATGTGTAAAAAGGGGGAATCTGCCTGCCGCAATGTGTAAAAAGGGGGGACTGCCTGCCGCTATGTGTAAAAATGGGGAATCTGCCTGCCGCTATGTGTAAAAAGGGGGAATCTTCCTGCCGTAGTGTGTAAAAAGGGGGACGCTGTCTGCCGTAATGTGTAACAAGGGCACGCTGTCTGCCGTAATGTGTAAAAAGGGGACGCTGTCTGCCGTTATGTGTAAAAAGTGCACGCTGTCTGCCGTAATGTGTAAAAAGGGGGACGCTGTCTGCCGTTATGTGTAAAAAGTGCACGCTGTCTGCCGTAATGTGTAAAAAGGGGGACACTGTCTGCCGTTATGTGTAAAAAGTGTACGCTGTCTGCCGCTATGTTTAACAAGGGCACGCTGTCTGCCGTTATGTGTAAAAAGTGTACGCTGTCTGCCGCTATGTGTAACAAGGGCATGCTGTCTGCCGTTATGTGTAAAAAGGGGACGCTATCTTCCATTATGTGTAAAAAGTGCACGCTGTCTGCCGTAATGTGTAAAAAGGGGGACGCTGTCTGCCGTAATGTGTAAAAAGGGGGACGCTGTCTGCCGTAATGTGTAAAAAGGGGACGCTGTCTGCCGTAATGTGTAAAAAGAGGAATCTGGCCGCTGTAAAGTGTAAAAGGGTCTCTATCTGGTGTAGTGGTGCTACTGTGCGGCGTAATTTGAAGAATGGAGACTACTGTGCACCGTTTTATGAATTGGTATTATTTTGTGGCCACACCCCTTCCCCACGAAGCCAAGCCACTATGTATTTTTGTGCGCGCCAACGGCGCGCACTGCCCCTGTTTTGCATGCAGGCTCCGATGCCGTTTCTTGCACACAGTGCTAAAATGTCTAGTTACAGCACTGTTGCTAGGTATCCATTTCTCTGGCCCTGAGCAGGTCCCCCTCACCAGATCCTCTCCAGGGGTGAGGGGGTGGACTTTGATGGGATGTGGGGGGCGCTCAAAGCATTTTGTCACACCTGGGCCCACCGCTCGCTAGTTCCGCCACTGTAGAACACCCTCCACACTCGCCAAAAGTACAAATTACTTGTTCTTTTTGCTTTGCTCTCAACTCAGAATCAGCCCCTGAATGTGGAAAGAGTTAAGGTTGACACACAGACAATGCTGCCCATAAGAATTATGTTGCCATCATAGGCGTCGGAACAGGGGGGGTGGGCAGTTCGCTCCCCCCCCCCCAAACATGAGAGGCGCCAACGTGCAGGAGGAGCGATGTGCGGTCTGTTGAAAGACCGCACATCACAACCTCTGTGCAATGCAGGGACTGAGCAGTGGCAGCTCAGTCCCTCACCCTGCAGAAGTAGTGGGTGCGATCCACTCTCCCTCCCAGCCCTTCACAGCGGCTGCCTCCCATGCCAGCAGGAGTGGAGCCAGAGGTGCATGTCGCCTCCCTCATTATTCAATGTCTGATCCAGTCTGGGGCTAGCCCCTCCCCAGATCCATCACTTTCTACCCACTTCTCTTCTCCCCTCTCCAGTTTCCTCCCTCAGTACACCCTTCCTGTTTGCTATCTCCTCTCATGGCTCCTACCCGCACCTTACCCCCTCCCACCACACCAGTAATCCTGTAATCTCCTCTTCCCCCTCATGGCTCCAAACCCTGACCCTCCCCCACCCGTGGCACCCCCGACCCCCCTCCCCTGCACCAGTACTCTGACCCACCCCCACCCGCGGCACCCCCGATCCCCTTCCCCCTCATAGCTCCAAACTCCCCCCCCCCACACCTGCGCCATCCAGTACTCCTGTACTGTGCTCTTCCCCACTCATGTTTCCAGACACCAACCCCCCCCCCTTCTCACAGCACCCCTGACCCCCCTTCCCCCACACCAGTTCTCCTGTACTGTCCTCTCCCCCCTCATGGCTCTAAACTCCAACCCTCCCCCCACCTGTGGCACCCCTGGCCTCTCTTCCCCTTCACCAGTACTCCTGTACGGTCCTCTCCCCTCCACACCCGTGGCACCCCCTTCCCCACACAGTACTCCTGTACTGTGCTCTCCCTCCTCATGGCTCCAAACCCCAACTCTTCCCCACCTGCGGCACCCCCGATCCCCCCTCCTCTGCTCCAGTGCTCCGACCCCCCCCCACACACACACACACACGTGGCATCCCCAACCCCTCCTCCACCGCACCAGTACGCCTGTACTGTGCTCTTCACCCCTCATGGCTCCAAACGCCGCACCCCCACCTAACATGTAGCACCCCTTTCCCCCAAACCAGTACACCTTTACTGTGCTCTCCCCGTCATGGCTCCAAACTCCCCGCACCAGATTTCCTTTCCTTGTTGTTTATTTACCCTCATACCTACAGCTCCCCCCTCCCATCTGTAACACCCATCCTTTCCCCACATCAGTTCCCCATTCCTGGTCTTTCTCCACTCACAGCCATGTTGCCATTTTACCAATCTGCCTGTACACCCACCTGCATGCCTTTAAGCAATCCCACCATTCAGGGACAGGGAAGACAGTTTGAGCCCTTCTTCCAACAGGTAGGGGCCAATATTTGTTATTTTCTTTTTTCTGTGGGGCCATTGTGATTTTCTTTTCCTGTAGTGTTGGGATGCAGTCACACGACCGCCGGTCGGGATCCCAGGGGTTAGGTTGTCGTAATCCCGACCGCTGGCAATGCCGATGGTCTGCATGCCGACACACAGGGACTATTCCCACTTGTGGGTGTCCACGACACCCATAGAGTGGTAATAGAACCTGTGGCGAGCCACCAAGCCCGCAAGTGGCTCCATTGCTCTCGCCCCCCCACGCCGGTATTCTGGCAGCCGGGATCCTAGGGTCAGTATGCTGACCTTTAGGATGCCGACCACGGGCAAAAAAATCCCAACCCTTGGTGCCAATGTGATTTTCTTTCCCTGTGGGAGCAATGTGATTTTAATTTTCATTGTGGGGAGCAATGTTTTTTTCCTCACTGTGGGGAGCAATGTGATTTTAGTTTCATTGTGGGGAGCAATGTTATTCGTTTCTCTGTAGGGAGCAATGTGGGCCCTCATTCCGAGTTGTTCGCTCGGTAAAAATCTTCGCATCGCAGCGATTTTCCGCTTAATGCGCATGCGCAATGTCCGCACTGCGACTGCGCCAAGTAAATTTGCTATGCACTTAGTAATTTTACTCACGGCTTTTTCATCGGTCTGGCGATCGTAATGTGATTGACAGGAAATGGGTGTAACTGGGCGAAAACAGGCCGTTTTATGGGCGTGTGGGAAAAAACGCTACCGTTTCCGGAAAAAACGCAGGAGTGGCCGGAGGAACGGAGGAGTGTCTGGGCGAACGCTGGGTGTGTTTGTGACGTCAAACCAGGAACGACAAGCACTGAACTGATCGCAGATGCCGAGTAAGTCTGGAGCTACTCAGAAACTGCTACGAGGTGTGTAATCGCAATATTGCGAATACATCGTTCGCATTTTTAAGATGCTAAGATTCACTCCCAGTAGGCGGCGGCTTAGCATGAGCAAATCTGCTAAAATCCGCTTGCGAGCGAACAACTCGGAATGAGGGCCGTGATTTTTTATACTGTGGGGAGTAATGAGATTTTTTTTCACTGTGGTGAGCAATGTTATTTTGTTTTCACTGTGGGAAGCAATGTGATTTTCTTTTCACTGTGGGAAGCAATGTGATTTTTTTTCCCCTGCCGGGAGCAATGCGATTTATTTTCCTGTGGAGAGCAATGGGGGTAATTCTGAGTTGATCGCAGCAGGAACTTTGTTAGCAGTTGGGCAAAACCATGTGCACTGCAGGGGAGGCAGATATAACATGTGCAGAGAGAGTTAGATTTGGGTGGGTTATATTGTTTCTGTGCAGGGTAAATACTGGCTGCTTTATTTTTACACTGCAATTCAGATTGCAGATTGAACACACCCCACCCAAATCTAACTCTCTCTGCACATGTTATATCTGCCTCCCCTGCAGTGCACATAGGCCCTCATTCCGAGTTGTTCGCTCGCAAGCTGCTTTTAGCAGCATTGCACACGCTAGGCCGCCGCCTACTGGGAGTGAATCTTAGGTTATCAAAATTGCGAACGAAAGATTCGCAATATTGCGAAAAGGCTTCTCTGTGCAGTTTCTGAGTAGCTCGAAACTTACTCTTCCACTGTGATCAGTTCAGTGCTTGTCGTTCCTGGTTTGACGTCACAAACACACCCAGCGTTCGCCCAGACACTCCCCCATTTCTCCAGCCACTCCCGCGTTTTTCACAGAAACGGTAGCGTTTTTTCACACACTCCCATAAAACGGCCAGTTTCTGCCCAGAAACACCCACTTCCTGTCAATCAAAGTACGATCACCAGAACAAAGAAAATACCTCGTAATGCCGTGAGTAACATACCAATCTTCATAGCAAATTTACTTGGCGCAGTCGCAGTGCGAACATTGCGCATGCGCAATTAGCGGAAAATCGCTGCGATGCGAAGAAAATTACCGAGCGAACAACTCGGAATGACCACCATAGTTTTGCCCAACTGCTAACAAAGTTCCTGCTGCGATCAACTTAGAATTACCCCCAATGTGTGTTTGTTTATGGACACAAATCTATGTGGGGTTTTTTCTGTGGAGGCCAATGTATATGTATTTGTATGTTTTTCTGTGGAGGCCAATGTTTTTTTACTGTTGAGTCCAATGTATGTGTTTTTTTCCCATGGAGGCCAATGTGTGTGTGTGTGTGTGTGTTTTTTTTCTTGTCTATCCCTGCATCCCTGCTGCCCCTCTCTCTGTCCCTAGACCCCTGCTGCCTCTCTCTGTCCCTATGGCCTCTCTCTGTCTCTATGTCTTTGCTGTCTCTATATCTCCCTACATCCTTGCTGCCTCTCTCAAACGCTACGTCCCTGCTGTCTTTTTCTGTCCCTACAACCCTGCTGCCCCTCTCTATGTCCCTACCAGTGACGTGCGGTGGGGTGAGGCAGGTCAGGCAGAGCCTTTCCTGTCAAACTAACGTTTGTGCCAGAGTTTTGACTGTGTAAAGCACAGGTTCTCAAACTCGGTCCTCAGGACCCCACACAGTGCATGTTTTGCAGGTAACCCAGCAGGTGCACAGGTGAATTCATTACTCACTGACATATTTTAAAAGGTCCACAGGTGGAACTAATTATTTCACTTGCGATTCTGTGAGGAGACCTGCAAAACATGCACCGTGTGGGGTCCTGAGGACCGAGTTTGAGAACCTGTGGTGTAAAGTATATGAAAAATACAAAGAATTTGTTTGAAATATCTTCTTTGTATTATTCTAATCATTTTTATAGCCAAAACTCTGGAGTATAAAGTCTATGGCAGGTGATGCAGTGCCTCACCTGCCTATCTCTTCCGCACATCTCTGATCAAAACTCACCAAATTTCCAGGAGTTTATACTGCAGCACCTGTGTATAATGCCCAGCTGTACCCTTTGGCTCATTGTGTGGGGATCCGGACTGAAAGTCGACAGTAACTAGGTCGACAATGTCTAGGTCGACCACTATTGGTCGACAGTAACTAGGTCGACAGGGTCTTTAGGTCGACATGTTCTAGGTCGACAGGTCAAAAGGTCGACATGAGTTTTTCACAATTTTTTTCTTTTTTTGAACCTTTTCATACTTAACGATCCACGTGGACTACGATTGGAACGGTAATCTGTGCCGAGCGAAGCGGTAGCGGAGCGAAGGCACCATGCCCGAAGCATGGCGAACGAAGCGAGCCATGTGAGGGGACGCGGTGCACTATTTGGGGTTCCCGGTCACTCTATGAAGAAAACGACACCAAAATAACATTAAAAACTCATGTCGACATTTTGACCTGTCGACCTAGAACATGTCGACCTAAAGACCCTGTCGACCTAGACACCCTGTAGACCTAGTTACTGTCGACCAATAGTGGTCGACCTAGAAATTGTTGACCTAGTTACTGTTGACTTTCAATACTACACCCCATTGTGTGCAAATCTGGCTCTGGTGCAAGCCAGTGCCTCTTGAGCCATTTACCTCACTGCACATCCCTGCTCCCTCCATCCCTGCTATCCCTTTCTCTGTCCCTACACCCCTGCTGCCTCTGTCTGTCCCTGCGGCTTCTCTCTGTCTCTATGTCCTTGCTGCCTCTATCTCTCCTTACATCCTTGCTGCCTCTCTCTGTCCCTACATCCTTGCCTCTCTCTGTCCCTATGCCCCTGCTGGCTCTCTCTGTCCCTACGTCCCTGCTACCCCTCTCTCTGTCCCTACACCACTACTGCCTCTCTCTGTCCCTGCGGCCTCACTCTGTCCCTACACCCCTGCTGCCTCTCTCTGTCCCTACGGCCTCTCTGTCCCAATGTCCTTGCTGCCTCTCTCTGTCCCTACGTCCCTGCTGCCCCTTTCTGTCCCTACGTCCCTGCTGCCCCCACTCTGTCCCTGCGGCCCCTCACTGTCCCTACATCCCTGTTGCCTCTATCTGTTCCTACTTCCCTGCTGCCTCTCTTTGGGGGGCGTTTCTGCACATGCGTGGGGGCCGCAATGCACAGGCGCATCGCTGGGCAATGACAAGATGACCGAAGAAAGCGATCGCTTCCGAGATCGCAAAAAGATTGACAGGAGGAAGGCGTTCCGGGGCGTCAACTGACCATTTTCTGGGAGTGGTGCGGCAAATGCAGGCGTGTCCAGGTGTTTGTGGAGCGGATGTCTGACGTCAATTCCGGGACCTGCAACGCTGGATTCATTGCACAGGTTAAGTAACTCTTACCCTGGTCTAGTTCTACACAAAACTTTTTTTGCATAGCAGGACTGCACAAGCGTTCGCAGCCTTGCTATGCAAAAAAACCCTCCCCCATAGTCGGAGTCTAGTTGATCGCATGGGCAGCAAAAATTTGCTACGTGCAATCAACTCAGAATTACCCCCTTTGTCCCTACTGCATCTCCCTAAGTCCCTGCTGCCTCTCTATCTGTCCCTATGTCTCTGCTGCCTCTCTATCTGTACCTATGTCGCTGCTGCCTCTCTTTGTATCTATGCACCTGCTGCCTCTTTATGTCCCTAAGTCCCTAAGTCTTTGTCCCTATGTCTTTGTCGGCACTCTCTCTCTCTGTATCCCTGCCGCCACTCTGTATCTGTGTCCCTGCTGTCACTCTCTGTGTCCCTTCCGCCACTCTCTGTCTCTATGTCCCTGCAGCCACTCTCTGTATCTATGTCCTTGCAGTCACTCTCTCTCTCTGGAGACCTGAGTTGGGGGGCCCCTTAAACATTTTGCTATGGGGCCCACGAAGTGTCCTAATGCTGGGAAGCCCCGGCCCCATGACAGACCTGTAGCTGTCCTTCCCTCTGTCTTTCCCTCTTTCTACCTGACACCTCTTTCTCTCTCTCTGTATCTCCGTCTTTGTTTCCCTGACACTCTCTCTTGCTCCCCTCTCTTTCTCTCTCCCTCCCTCTGACAGGGTTGTAATTCATTTGCCGGCGGCCAGGATGCCAGTGGTCAGACCGCAGCATCCCGATAGTTAGAATCCCGACAGGGGAAGGTAAGTTTACTTACCATCCCCCCTGGCCCCCTAACCCACCCTATCCATAGTCCCTGGATACCCCCCCCGGCAGCCTAACCCTAACCCTCCCCTGTAGCAGCTAAACCTACCCCTCCCCACGGCTTAAACTTATCCACCCCAGGGCGCAACCTAACCCTAACCCTTCCCCCACAGCCTAACCCCTTGCCCTGCGGCTTAGCTCTCTGGCGTGGCGGTGGATGAGCGTTCTGGATCCTGCTGTCAGGATTCCAAGGCCGGGCTGAAGACCCTATTCAGGATGCCAGTGTCAGCATTCCGAATAGTGTTGGGATTCCAGCGTTGGTATTCTGACTGCCAGGCTCCCGATCGGATCCCCTCTGACACCCTCTCTCTCTCCCTGATACCCTCTCTTTTATTCTCCCCTCTTTCTCTCACACACTCCCCCTCTCTCTCTCCCTGACACCCTCTTTGTTTCTCTCTCACTCCCCTCACTTTCTCTCCTGCTCTCCTAGGGGGCATTGTAGTGGCAAGGAGTGATGTGTGGGTGTGGGGGGTCGCGGTGGGGGGGTTGCACAGAGATGTATCCTCCCCACCGTGGTGCTGCCTTTTTGTCCCGGTAGTACTGCCTCCTCCTCCCCGGTGGCTCTGCCCCCAGGGGCGCCAAAATGAGGATCTTTCTTGCCCCCCCAAACTATAAATGTTCTGACGCCCCTGGGTGCCACTGACAAGTATTGGTCCTGAGCCTCCCTCTCCCTAAACGATGATTTTGAAAATGTCACATCTCAAAACATAGTAAAATAAGGTTTAAAATATGGAGGAGGGACTGAGAGAGAGGGCTGCTGGGAATGGCCATACTCTTGATAGTGTTTGATATGCTATTATCACAATCTGAGACAATTCTGAAATATGCACAGTCACAGATACCTATAGACACCTGGGGATCTGCAAATGGCGTATTTTAAACAACTAACCTTTTAGCATTTAAGTGTACTTGAGCGCCTAAATGAAGTGTATAAGAAACTTATGGAGAAACTTGTCATCATGTAAATATGGTAAGATTCATGAAAAGTGATTTAAAAAAAAGTTTTTTAAATGCATAATGCAGCTCATGTTAAATGCTTGAATAGTGTGTTGAAAACGCATGTCAAAAGTATACCTAATACATGATATTTTACAACCATTGTTGTGTACACTACACTAACAATTGATTGTTATATTTAAATGTTTCCACTAGAGGGAGCAGCTATTTCTTACAGCAGGCTTGATCAGTGATTAATGATCATAAGTACTGAGACATGGAAAAAGTCTTGAAAGAAGGGCAGATCTGCTGCCTCATCTGTGACTTATTAGCGCTTTAACGATTGTAGGACAGAAGGAATTTTTACCAGTCTGGTAGTGTTCTCAGGCCTAATAGCCAAAGTCTGGGGAAACTGAATGCTGGTTATGTAGGGAGCAAAGGTCAATAATTACCAGCATCCTAATTATATGTAAAGGAGGGGACGGAGGGGAGGTAGAAGGGTCATCCTTCCCAACAAAAAACACACACAGTTGGTTTCAGTGAATGGATATTCACTTATCAACAAAGACAAATATTCTTATTAAAACAACTTTTATTGACAACTGTCAGACATTTCACCTTTTGATGGCATGTTCCTGTTACCTATATAATATCTCAGTAGGCATTGCTGTCTTAAATCTGTCTGTATAAAGATTTAAAGACAATTACCTGGAATTTTGTTATATATGTAGTGCAACTGTTTTATGATTACACTCACACTCTGGATTCCAAGGTCATTTTTCAAAAGTCTCCATTGTTACTTCTGTATTCCTCAGTCTTGGGAAGCTCACTGAGGTTGTTTTCTATACTAACTAAACACGTTATACGTTGATGTAATGATTGGCTTGTAATTGGCATTGCATGTGTGGGGAAGTTGCACAGTGAAACATAGTTTATTATTGCATGCTCTCTGGTGTTTACCTCCTTTGATCATTTGGTCATTGTGGTCAGGTGTACTATATCTTTACATTTAGGGAGGTGTATTCATGGTGTAAAGGACACAGTGTGATAGCTGATTAGTAAAAAAAAAAAAAATATATATATATATATATATATATATATATATATATATATCAAACACTGAGCAACATCCCCAAACAGGTAATTTCAACTTTAAACTTGTCATTTAATTTGTACAGTCTGGACATGGCTACTAATAACAAATGCACAGACAAAATTCTTAAAGCTATGTGTGCAAATGCTAGGAGCTTAGGACACAAAATTCCAGAGCGAATTGCGATAATGACAGGGATAACCTGGATTTTGTGGCAATTACAGAGTCATGGTGCAATGAAAATCATGACTGGGACATAGCTATACCAGGATACAATTTATTTAGGAAGGATAGAATAGGAAGAATAGGAGGAGGGGTAGCAATGTATGTGAAAAAAAGCATGAATGCTACTTTAATACAAAATATTGAAGACAAAACTGAGGCCCTTTGGGTCACCATAGAAACCGGGGAGAAGGATGTTATTCGCATTGGGGTGATCTATAGACCACCAGGCCAGGGGCAGGATTTGGACAGGAACCTATTGTTGGACATCACTAAAATGGCTTTAAAGGGAGAAGTCATAATCATGGGAGACTTTAATTTACCTGATGTAAATTGGGAGGGGTCTTTTGCAAGTTCAGCTACAAGTGGCAAATTTCTACATTCCTTACAGGGAGCATCTCTCAAACAATTGGTGATGGAGCCCACTCGCAAAGATTCAATATTAGATTTAATTCTTACAAATGGTGATAGGATATCCGACATATATGTGGGTGAGCACCTGGGATCCAGTGATCATCAAGCAGTATGGTTTAGTATAAAGACAGGATCCAACTCCTGTCACACAAAAACAAAGGTGTTGAATTTTAGAAATGCTGATTTTGCAAAAATGGGGAGATGTTTAAGTGATTCATTGGCGGACTGGTGGAACTTGGAAGGAGTGCAGGAGAGGTGGGAAAAACTGAAAAGTGCAATACTAAGTGCAACTGATCTTTGTATCAAAAGGGTTAGGAAAAGCACCAGGAAAAGGAAGCCAGTGTGGTTCACAAAAGAAGTATCAACTAGTGTGAAAGCAAAAAAGATGGCTTTTAGGAAATACAACAGCAACAATACTTACTGTTTTTATTGATGTGTTTCCTTCTAATTACTACACTTGTAAGTAAAACAAGTAAATAGCATTTCAAATACTGAATTTAAAATACAATAATTATAATAATATTTATCATGTTTAAATATTATTCTATCAGATGGTAGTTATCATTAGCAGCACCTGGAATCTCCCTTACTTCATTTTGGAACAAGAATAATAGGCCCTACACATTGGTCGATACCAGTGAAAGCTATGAACGATCCTGTTCATTAATGAACGAGATACCATTCATATTGTTCAGTGTGTAGGCACTAGCCAGAGCCGTAACTAGACTTTTTGGTGCCCTGTGCCAGAGAGAGAATTTGCGCCCCCCTCATTTTTCCAATAGGGACATAAGGCGAATGCCTCGTGGGGAAGTTTCATAATACACACACATTTATAGACCACTGCAAGAAAATGGATTTGGACACAAATCTTCTTTATACCACATTCATGCACTTAACTTGAGAGCTAGTTGTTATTCATTTACAATACCCTTTATTAAATAACACATTTCAATATACTGCCATACCCAGGATTCAAACCTATAACGTGTTGAATTCTAATCAAACACCCTACTCACTGAGCTATTTGATTCTGCATAAAAACTGTGAACACCATATGAAGCTACTGGTACTTTGTAAATAACTAATCAGCACTGCAATTGAGCAGATCTATGTAGTGTGCAGCCACACATCCAATCTCTTGCAGAGACACACTACATAGATCAGCTTAGCCGCAATGCTGATAATTTTTTCACAAAGTACAAGGTAAGCTTCACATAGTTAGAATTATCTACCTTTCTATGCAAAGACAGATAGCTCAATGAATAAATTGTCTGGCTGCAATGCCACAGGCAATGGGTTAGAATCCTGGGTATGTCAGCATCTTGAAATGTAATAAAGGACAGTGCGACTGAATAACAAAGAAATGTCAAGTTGAGTTCATTAATGTCGTATAGGTATTAGCGACAGAAGGGGTCAGGGTAGGAGACAGTGGCGGTCAGGAGATGCTGGGTTTCAAAAAGAGGGGAAGCTGCAAATGAAAGTAATTAAAACAGATAACTGACAAGTGATGCCAACTGCACCCCCTACTCTGCAGTGATATGTGCGGTGCCCCCTCCGCACACACCTAGTTACGGCCCTGGCACTAGCGATGAACGATGCACGGCCATGCGCTCGTTCATCGCTGGTGCTAGCTCGTTTAAACATGCAGGCCAATATGGACTTCACTCTCCCTCCCCCCCGCCACCGGGTCGCCCATCTGCCGCTAGTTCTACCTCTGACCCTGTACCCTTTTTCCATCACCATCACCCCTCACCCATAGCAGTCCTCATTTGGTGCTCCTACCCCTATATTTTAAATAGAAGAGGTGTGCACATTCAGCGCACAGCCCAAAAAGTGGCATGTTCTTGCAGGGAAGGGACATGGCCACACAATAGTACTCCCAATTCAAATTACACCACACAGTAGTGCAACGTCATTCACATAATATCATGCAATAGTGTCCCTTATTCACGTTACATTATACAGTAGTACCACTTTACCTTTTATACGTTACTCCTCACAGTAGTGCCCCTTATTCACATTACATCACACTGAATTGCTCCGTATTCACATTACACCACACCATATTGCTCTTTATTCACATTAGACCACACAGTAGTGCCCTTTCTATACAGTATGCCACATAGTAGAGGACCTTATACACATAATGTCACACATTAGGCATGCCTTAATACACATAATACCACACAGTAATGCCCCTTACACATGACACACATTATTAATGTCCTTATAAACATAATGCACCTTACACAGTATGCCAACCTTTATAATGACCTTATACACATAATGGGGGATATTCAATTGTTTGAAAAGTCAGTTGGGTGTCTGTTTTTTCCTATCTAAAAAAACAGACACCCAACCGACTTCTCAAACATTTGAATTCCCCCCATTGTCCCTTACACATATGCCGGTCTTTATTAATGCCCTTATACACATAATGACACACATAGTTCCCCTTACACATATGCTGCACGTTATTAATGCATTTATACACATGACACATATAATGAACCTTACTTACTCATAACACTATTGCAAAACCAACCCACCTGTACACAGCACTCACATGGCCACTAACACTGTGACCTCTGCCACTGCTTGGATACAGTTGTGCCCTCGTACATCTTGCCTCAATACGCCATGCTGCAGGAGATGCCTGGCGTGAGTCAGCTGGCAGCTCTAGGCCAGCTTTGCTAACATTGGGCACCTTTTTTGCTGAAAATTCATCTTATTTGCATTGCTATGTGACTAGGATGCACAAGCAGCTTTTGCTGATTAAAATGATATGTGGCATGTATATTTTCTGTTTGCGACTGTGGCTGTATCTGCATATGAAATGCTATGTTGCAGTGATTTACAGGAACACATTTTAATCAGCAGAAGCTGCTTGTGCCCCGGAACATTCCAAATGCCCTAGGCATTTGCCTAGTTTGACTGTGCCTAGGGTCGGCGATAGATAGATAGATAGATAGATAGATAGATAGATAGATAGATAGATAGATAGATAGATAGATAGATAGATAGATAGATAGATAGATAGATGTGTGTGCAGTAACTTGACAGGTCCTGAACTGGACATAAAGTGATTGCGAGTGCAATAACCTCCTACCGATCACTGGGATGTCACGATGTTAAAAGAATGGTACATTCCCTTAAAACAATCTTTATTGCCGCAATACAGTATGCGATACAGTATGTTATTTTCAAATATGAATATGAGTCTTTCAGGGATTAAGTACTGTGCAGTGTGATATTTTACCATACGCATACAGTGTTTTCCTACAATACCTGTTTGGCTCATATGGACAGAAGAACACTCCTATCTCAGAGATTTGTTGCTTTAATGCACTAATCTCTAAATATACTGCCAGGGGAATTTTCTTTCAACTGTTTCAAAATGTTTCATCTGTAATAGTCTGACAAGTAGTTTTTCCAAACCAGATTATTATACTAATGCGAAGTAGTTACATAGTCACAGAACTCTATGTGGATTCAGTATGATATGCTGGCTGTCGGGATCCCGGCAATCAGGAGACCGACGCTGGGATCCCGACAGCAGGAATGCCACTGGTGAGCACACCATGTCCCCTCGTGGGCTCACTGAGCTCGCACACTCTTCTGGCCCACCACCCGAGTGGGGATTCCGGCCTGCAGTCAGGATTCTGACCGACAGTATTCCACCGGGTGACGGGATTCCGGCATCGGTTTCCTGACAGCTGGGATCTCGACAGCCGGCAAATTGACTGCCTCCCCTCTATGCAAGAGTTAGCTGAGGCAGAAGCCTATTGAGGAAATAACAATAATGATAATAATAATAATAATGATATTAATAATAATAATAATAATGCACTTAGCATTTAGTTAAAGTCTATATATTATGAGTAAAATATATTGTACCCAGGAATGTGTATATACACCCTGATGTCTAAGCCAGTAACCTAAAGCTGGCTACCTACTTGTGTAAGAAAAATAAAAGTAACATGTGACGTGCAACGGTAAGCAGTGCTGGCAGCTGCAGGGAGTGGTGTCAGGAGTACATGGAGAACACTGCAATGACCCCCTTGTGTTCACGTGTTACTGTATGACCAAAGCTGCATATGGGCAAATATACACATTTAGTTCTGTACGTTCATAATGGGAGTGATTATTCATGACTTGTGTTGGTCTCTGCTTCTGTCCCATATCTGCATACCCGTTACATGCTTTTATTACAATTATTTAAAAGAACATAATAAAAACAGATTTTGTTTTTAATACAAAGTTTTCTTTACTATACCATGACTCGAAAAATCGGCCTCCACCAATCCATTCTAAAACATTAAAAAGTTTTCCTAAATAAAGAAACAAAACGGATAGGTCGTAGGCTATGGGATTTTATACGACCATGGACACAGCCACACGTTTGCACGCAGCGGCCGCATTCAGGTGGTCTGTGTACGTGCCGTTGTGCGCGTGCGCAAGCTGACACATTGCAGCTGCATTTAGGGCGACTGGACCCATTTGTACCCTTTTCCAATGATCTAAATCCTGGGTTGCCGTGCAATAACGCAGGATTTTCCGGTCACTGGAAAAGGGGTATGAAAGACCAGATTATCACCGAAGCTGCATGCATCTGTGCTGATAGTCGACTTCTATGGTAGGCCTAGCCAACCTGTGGCTCTCCAGCTGTTGTGAAACTACAAGTCCTAGCATCTCCGGCCACAGCTTTGCTATTAGGGAATGCTAGACCTGTGGCAGGGCATGCTGGGATGTGTAGTTTCACAATAGCTGGAGAGCCACAGGTTGGCCAGGCCTGTTCTATGGTGTTACAGGTGAACAGAGATGCCCATTCACTTTCATAATATGCTGGCTGGACAAATCATCGCTTTACAATGTAGCAGTTTCCAGGTCAGAAAAGCTGCATTATACATTTTTATTATAAAAGACAATTACATGTATTTTTGTCATTATTCTTTGGGTGAAACAGGAACACATGGTTATCATTACTCCCTTACAGTGCAGTGGGTCAGGGAATTTATTCCAACCAGTGCAGTATTTGTGCAGAGTTTGTATGTTCCCTCTATGCTCCAGTGTACTATCACGGACGGAAAACATATTAGTAGGTTTTTAATGAAAAGACAGTGTGTTAGAGAACATGGTAAGATCCATAGAGGCTTGCAAATAATGAATCTCTATATTATGTTTTCCTATATAAATAAAGGACATTTATTACATTTAGAGTATAAAACAGTCATCTAAGATTTTGCAGTAAGTACAATACATTTCTAGGTAATTCCATACATTTTGCTAACCTCCATAACCTACTGCCTGAGATAGCTGCATTGGTTTCCTATATTATGAGCACATATAAAACTAATGTTGCCTTGGGCAGTGTGGGTGAATGTGCCCTAAATTAGTAATTGCACATCCCACAACACCTCCTCCTCTATTACACTAATGGGTAATGTATGGTGTTGTTAAAGGGACCAAGGACCAATAAAAGAAAATTGAAAAGAAAAAGTCAATAAATGAACATAAAACTACTTCTAAGACACCCCCTTTTCTAAACATGTGCCCAGCTGACATATATAATACATTCACCTCACATGGCTGCAGCCTGCTTCTGTGGATGTTCAGTCAACCTTTGTGAATTTGATATTGCTCATATTGCGTTTCTGCTAATTTAAACTGAAACATAATCCACAAATACCAATAAAAATAGGGCCATCTAGTGTTTGGGTTACCATGAAAACAAATGTCCAACTGTTTGAATAGAACATTTTGTTATTTGTGAATATAAATTACCGACTTCTGTCATCATGGACCTACATGTATGTGTGCAAGTGTCATACAGAAGATAATAAAAATGATGTTCAGCTAATATTCTAAAATAAAAGAGGGGGCTACATTTTCCCTAAATCTCTCTCCCAAATCCGGAATTATTTTATTTAATTAAAAACAATAAAACAGGTTGAGAGTTTAATATAAAAAATGTGCATGTATTTGAAAACAATTTGTATATATTGAATTAACTTGTTAATTGTGTTCATTAACTCATTATGTTATCTATTTGGTCCCACTTGTGTTCCCAGTCACAGGATGTACGCTTCTACATGGGACAATTTCTCCATGCTGGAACGCATACTAATCACTTATATAGCTTTGTGGCACAATATACTGAAATCCTCTGGACGACATACACACAAATAGTTAATTATGTACAGTATTTTTTAATAGTATATAGGTAATAGCTACATCTTGTTGGATCATTCAAACATTGTTCCATTTTTGTTTCTTGTTCTATTAATTAGACAGATACAATTTCACTTAACAGCTGAGGTTTAGGGTCATATTACCTAAAACTAGTGGCAAATAATTGGATTTCAGTGTACAGGCTTTGTAGCATGCTGCCCCTCCCTCTCTGCTCCCTATTGTATACTGGAAGGGTAAGGTGACTGTATCATTTATTTAAGTTGTTTTGGAACATCAGGTTTGTGGGTGGGATATCGGTGTGTGGATGGGAACAAGCCATTTTTTTTTTTCTGATGAAAGCGTCCAGGAGGAGGGGGTAGTGGAGAGCCCCCATGCTCACAATAACCCTTTGTCCGCTCTCTTCTATTGGTCACATATAAACAAAGGTTCATGGAGAATTTAGTGACACCAGTCCCTAACCCTCCTCCCATCTCCTTCAGACCTCTCACTCCTGTGGATTCACAGCTTGAACCTCACCCCAAACTCTCTAATAACCAATTAACAGTCAAACACTAAATAATAAATGCATTAAGTGACTCCAATTTTACTTACACCCATCCAGTTACTAAATCTACCTACTGACTACTGGGGTGCAAAAGATCTCAAATATTCAGTGAATAGTGAGTTTAACAGTGAGTGAGCGTGAAATACATGTAGTTTTCTCACTAGCCATTTACATCTATGGCATACACATCCTGTGTAGTTGTGCTGTGATTAGTTACCAGTTTTTATTTTAATTAAATTGTTGGCATATTATTTCATAAATCTTTTATTAAACATTACTAATCCCCAACACACATTGTAGGCTGACACTATATTGTCTATTTATTCAATAGATACTAGTGACCCATTTGTACCTCTTGCCTCATGATATCACCATTCCCTAATGAGATGATTTGCTACTTTCTCATAAACATTAGTTCACCAAAAATAATAATAATAATAATAATAATAATAATGTCTGCCAATGTTGTAGTACATTTTAAGGGTATGCAAACTGTCTTGCAATGAACATTTGAATTTGTTTGTTGTTATAGTTTTCATTTATTGGTGGTCATTCCGAGTTGTTCGCTCGCTGCCGATTTTCGCAGTGCAGCGATCAAGTGACAAAAAACGGCAAAAATGCGCATGCGCATGGTACGCAGCGCGCATGAGCTAAGTACTTTCACACAAAACTTGGTAGATTTACACAAGCTCGAGCAACGTTTTAGCATTGCTCGAGTGATCGCAGTGTGATTGACAGGAAGTGGGTGTTTCTGGGCGGCAACTGGCCGTTTTCAGGGAGTGTGCTAAAAAACGCAGGCGTGCCAGGTAAAAACGCAGGAGTGGCTGGAGAAACGGAGGAGTGGCTGGCCGAATGCGTGTTTGTGACGTCAAACCAGGAACTAAACGGACTGAGGTGATCGCAATCTAGGAGTAGGTCTGGAGTTACTCAGAAACTGCAGGGAATTATTTAGTAGCAGTTCTGCTAATCTTTCGATCGCTATTCTGCTAAGCTAAGATACACTCCCAGAGGGCGGCGGCCTAGCGTTTGTAATGCTGCCAAAAGCAGCTAGCAAGCGAACAACTCGGAATGAGGGCCATTGTTCAATATATATATATATATATATATATAACTTAATCCAGTGACACCTGAAAAAACTGATTCAATGGCTGCAAAACACTGATATTTTTTGGAACTTCACATTTTCTAAAATGCTTAACTTTTCTCTCTATTGCGCAGGTCCCCACTTCTTCTGCAGGATCACTAGTACTGTGACTTTTTTTTTCAGATTTATGAGTTTATTGTGTGCTCCACCATGTTCCTTGCATTTGGTAATGTACCTTACATTCTGCACCTGCTTGTGTTTTTTAATTATTTGTTATGTTCTTTCACTTTGTCATAACCCAATAAAGATGTATTGCACCAAAATGTTTAACTTATCTCTATATGTTACCATGTTGCCCATGTGTTTCATATGTACCCTGATGAAGTGAAATACATGACAGTTTTAGTTGGACGACCATAGGTTAACTTACCGTCTACTCCACCTCTCTTATTTTCCTCCCCCCACCGTCTTTTAGTCTGTTATGTGGTTCCATATTTATCCTATGTACTTATATTATATTTATGTGATTGGGTTTTTCTTTCTTATCCCTACAGTACTCTGGATGGGTGTGGATCATAGGGTCAACAATAACTAGGTTGACAGTCATTAAGTCGACCACTATTGGTCGACAGTGGCTAGGTCGACACCTGAAATAGGTCAACACAGTCATTATATTGACATGAACAAGGTCAGCATGGAAAAAGGTCGACATGAGTTTAAAAAAAAAAAAAATGGTGCAGTTTTCTTCATAAACTGACCGGGAACTCCAATTAGTATCCCCTCGCATGGCTCACTTCGCTCGCCATGCTTCGGCAAAGTGCCCTTATTTATCAATGAGTGATAAATTTCACTGTGAGTGATAAATTGCACCAGCCAATCCGCTCCTAACTGTCATTTTTCAATCCCAGCCTGTAACATGGAAGTTAGGAGCTGATTGGCTGGTGCAATTTATCTCCCACAGTGAAATTTATCACTCATTGATAAATAAGGGCAAAGGTGCCTTGCTCTGCTACCGCTGCGCTCAGCACAGGCTACTATTCCCAACCATAGTCCACATGGATCGTTAAGTATGAAAAAGTTCAAAAAATGTGAAAAACTCATGTCGACCTTTTTCCATATCTACCTAGTGACCATGTCAACCTATAGACCATGTCGACCTAATGAATATCGACCAATAGTGGTCAACCGAATGAGTGTCGACCTAACTGCAGTTGACCTAAAGACCGGATGCCACTGTGGACACCTTTTCATACCCTAGAAATAAAATAATGTGTTATGATCATCTATATTCTGCATATCAGGGATGAGCAAAGTCCTGGTTGAATTTTCGGCACATATATCATTGCAGCAGAACAGGAGAATTTTCAGAGGACTGAAGTTCTGGTTTCTTCAGTCAACAGAAGGACCATTTCACATTCTATACAAATAAGTGCAAAACAATAATGGGTACATTTTGGGCCTGATTCGGAGCCGCACGTAACGCAGATATTTACGGAGCTGAGCGATTTTTGGCTACTGCGCATTTGCTAAAATCCCCAAACGCAGTGCATGCGTTACAGAGTGTGCACACATAGGCGCTGTTGCCATTGAGGCACATGGTAACAGAAATGTCTTAGTATAGTGCTTGGTGTTCCTGGGCTGTGATGAGGAGGTGGCCAAACAGATGCACTGTGACAATTTGTGATGACACTTGGATGGAAAATCTGCAACTGCCATAAGGCTGGTGTAAGTTTCTATGATGCGACCAATGGTGGCATTTAAAGACGCGCCAGACAGTATTGCAGCATCTATAGGCACTGACAGTGGGTGCCTCAGTACTTGCACATATGTATGAACACATGGATGTACACCAGGGATGGCCTTCGTACAACATTTGCTAAAAGTTGCAGACAAGCAACCACCAAAAGTCACAGACACATCTTTGTCCAAAGAAGGCCCTTAGGGCCAAATACAGCCTTGAAAGTACTTATATAATATATACGCGCACGTGTGTGTGTGTGTGTGTGTGTGTGTGTGTGTGTGTGTGTGTGTGTGTGTGTGTGTGTGTGTCTATTGTATGCTGTATATGTCCTTTAAATATGATTGAGATTGCTGAGGAAGTCATTTAGAATAAAGTAAATTTCTGACTATGAAATAGGCTTATATATTTAGTAAGGCAGCTAACAGTAACTAACCCACTGCTTGTTGAAAAGGTTACTTAAAACAAAAAAAGGTCAATTTTGTCCAAGATAGAAATTCCTGTTCTGTTTATTGGAGAAAAAAAGTAGTCACTGAATGCCTGAGACTAGTTCCAGGGGAAAGGAAACTCACAGCAAAATAAAAACACATGTAATTTGCAAAAGAGGATTTGCCTGTGGGCTAGTAAATGTGAGAGCTCTTGCTATTGATCCAGGATTAAATGTTTATGGGGGTGGGCAAATCATTGGGAGACTGGAGAGGGGCTAGACACAGGATGTAATACACACAGAAACAAAGAAAAGTAGCAGGAACAGGCTGTACATTGATGGGAAACTATACCACGGACATTTCTATTGGAGGATACAATGCTCTGCCATATCCTATCATTTATTGTTGCCTTTCCTAATATACGTATAAATAGTGCATTATGGGGGGCATTTACTAAGCAGTGATAAGAGCGGAGAAGTGAGCCAGTGGAGAAATTGCCCCATCAACCAATCAGCAACTCTGTATCATTTTATAGTATGCAAATGATAGATGTTACTTCAGTGCTGATTGGTTGCCATGGGCACATCTCCACTGGCTCACTTCTTCACTCTTATCACTGCTTAGTAAATGTCCCCCTATATATAGAGGGGAATCCTGCGAAAAAATACATAAAACTCAGCAATAAAAGACAGGTGCCCTGAGAATGTCACAGCTGTCTAATTTGGCCCGTGTAAAACTGGACACAAGAGTGTCACATGACTGCATAGGGATTTTTTTTCAGCTGCGTGTCCACTGCCGTTACTACGGAGTTAAGCTGCACACATTTGTACTGGTACCAGAGTATCTTCTTGTGTCTGATGTTAATGTGTGACTTGGAAATCCCAACATATGCAGATTGTCATGGATTCAGCACAGCAGCTGCTTGCATTTGAATACACCCTTGAATACATGCAGATAGCCTCTTCTGGGGGCACTGCAGAATGTACAAAAAACATCCAAAGAAATGTTCTTACTGCCAAATGCTAAATTAACATTTATTTCTTTTTGAACAGAATAGTACTTCACAGTATACCCTCAATAATGCAGATGTTTTTGTAAGTTTTGAATCACTGTTAAGAGGGGCGAAATCTTAGTTGCCAAGACAAGCAAATGGATTCCTAGGCACACCTCTGACTATATGTACTGAATATGTGTTGTTCATTCTTAAAGGCTGATCAGACTGCCTTAGGCTGGGTAAACACTTCTTTCTTTTGCATTTAAATCTGCATCAATGAACAGCAAATACACCAGTGTCAAATGTAAATACATTTGAAATATGTTTGTTTTACTTGAATTCAGGAGGTCATTGACCCGAATGCATACCAAGTTACAACCTTACTGATTTCAGCAGGACAGTCTCAATGTCAGAGTACTGGCCAGCTGTCTAGCGATTAGTGAGGTACGCCCCTGCAGCAGGCACTATGCTGGGCAGGTATATCCATTGTGAGGAGCAATAAAATGGTGATTTCTTATTAAAATGCCAACCAAGGGGTATGACCATGCTATGACATACCATGCCCCCAGTGAGCCACAGCCATGCCCCTACCTGATTCCGTTCTCCCAAATGTTGGAAGTTATTTAGTGCACTAATCACATTGAATGGATTAGGCAGGGTTTACATAAATAGCTGGTAACGTCGCAAGAGGGTATGTGGTCATTGTAAATAAACACTAGAGTGTATTCAATTAGCCACAAATTTGAAAAGTGAAAAGTGTAGGTGAAAATGGGGAAATCAGCCTGTACCCCAAAAAATGCTAAACTAACATAGGATAACAGAAGAGAAGTGTATCAGAGATCACATAGTTTTTGGGGACTTAAATGGCTGTTATATGCATTTTTTTTAAAAATGCAAAAAAATGATAGAAAGCAAGTTTTTTCTGTGCAAAATAAATGCGGTCATTAAATTTGGGATACATGAAAATGGGTATAACTATATATTTAGGTCATTTTAGGGTACCAATTACTCCCACCTGCAAGCCTAAAAACACCACTCATAAAACACCCCAATATACCTTTCCCAAACCTTGAACCCCAATTTCCATCACTTTGTACTTTTTCACCCCAAACTGACATGTCATTATTGACAAAATAAAAATAATTAAAAACTACAACGTGCCTAATTAGTCATTAAGGGGAGGAGTCCCAGGGGTTCTGTACCATATCCAAACATTTTTACCTTAAAATAGGGATTTTCCCCAACTTTTCACCTGCTCAGAGTAGGTGAATTGAAATTTGTGAAAAAATGATCACCAATACATTTTCCTGGATAATTGAATATGCTGTAATCGTGATTCGTGGAAACAGAATTTTTTCAATTTTTAAGGCGAAAAGTCCGTTATCGCGGATAATTGAATACCCCCCTAGAACAATGCAAGGAATTTCTGCAAGTGAGGATTATTATGATTATTATTATCCTTTATGAAGCATATATTATGCAGCACTGTACATATTGGGGGATCATGATACCTACAAGGACAAGAAACAAAAAGTAAAGGGGGTCGTACCCAAATGAGAGCTATGGGGAATACATAGATATAAAGAAGTGGTTATGAGGCCTAACTCAATATTCACCGCTATATTTACAAAGAAATGGCCCAATGGCCAAATACGGGCATTTAAATACAGCGGAGGCATACAGTACAGTATGCGGTACATCACAAGATTCATGCATGTCGGCAGCATTAGCATATGCACCCAGTTTATGCCAGACACACATCACATACACCTATGGTTTTAACTATTTATATTACTTAAAAATAGGCACTTGCCATTAGGATCAATGTAAACAATGTAGTGCTTTTAGAACAATTCTATTTTCATTGATTGGTTACAATCTCTCATTTCATGATAACCAATTTAATATAATAAAGGCACTATGAATTTTTTTTATTTTCATTTATTGTGAGTATACATATTTACTAAGTAGGACAGCTTACAAGGGCAGTATGTGCATGTCCTTCCCATTTACACTCCAATCAAGATGGCATATGGTGCAGTGGAAATATTTTGCAGTTACTGGTATATTTCGTGCTAACAGTACCAAAATAAGCATCCAAGTGCCGTCCCATGGCACCTGCCTCACATGCCTAATGGGAAATTCTTCATCAACAGGGAACATATAAACACTGTATGGTCAGACGTATATGTGCTGCTCTGCGGTACTGCATCTGTTTATAACTCTGCGATCACACACTCACCATACTCTGCCTACATTACGGTGCCCCATCACATCTTTAGGCACAAGTATCAGACTTGTGTAAATCTGCCTACGCACATAAGCATGCACAGATTAATATTACTCTACACAATTGCATCATTTCAACTTCATATCATCCCTACAGTCTGCCATATGGACTATGGTTACAGTACAGTGGTGCAAGAAGGTATTGCTCTATAGCTGTTCACATCTACACCACTGTACAAGAACCAATGTCTATATTACAATACATGTAGGTGGCTACAATGGACGAGATAATAAGGAACACGTTTGTATGGGCAGGATATAAACACAGACTGCAGTATTCATCTCCTGACCGGCTTTACCAACATGGCTCAAAGTGACATTCTAATTTTTGATTAAATGCTGAAATTTTATAGGACAATATAGGACATTATAGTTACACCTCTACAGATATATTATCAATATAGAATAATTATAGTGCCCTGAAACAGATCACCATTAATTACAGTCAAACCTTGATAATGCAGTTTATGGAATCTGCTGTTATGAGTTTCACTAAGAGCCTTCTTCAGGTTTGTTAGCAAACCAAAAAAGTTAGCAATTGGGCAAAACCATGCTGCACTGCAGGTGGGGCAGATGTAACATGTGCAGAGAGAGTGAGATTTGGTTGGGGTTTTCAAACGGAAATTTAAATAGCAGTGTAGAAATGAAGCAGCCAGTATTTACCCTGCACAGAAACAATATAACTTACCCAAATCTAAATCTCTCTGCACATTTTACATCTGCCCCACCTGCAGTGCAACATGGTTTTGCCCTATTGCTAACTTTTTTGGTTTGCTAACGAACCTGAATAACTCCCTAAATATGGTCTTGTAGGGTTGACAGCACCAGTTGCATTAAATACGCAGAATTTCTTTGTAGGACAGATATTTGTATTGATAAGAGATCCAAGTAAAAGTTATGTCTGAAGTTCACACATTTGTTTAATTCCAGGAACTACAGTATGTACAGTAGCTGGGCCTGTGTTAACATTCTATCTCCCAATGTGGGGGAGGTTTGAAAAGGTCACATACACTTGTCTCTGTTGCAAGTCATCTTGGAAGTGGATTGCCTTTAAAGTGTCTTCAGAATTTTACATGATGTCATTATTCTGTGAGCTCGAGAAACTGCCACACTCATTCAAACACTGTATGTAGTAATAATAATCCATTATGACTAGTCTACTGCTTCTAAGCTATGCAGAGGAGGTATGTGATTGCACTACGGACTATTCATTAGTGTGTTAGAGCAAATGCAAAGTCTACTGATGAGTGCTGATATAATGAACTTGTACCTTTATACACATCCTGTGTACACTTTGTACATTTAATGCTGGCCTTGTAGCTTACAGGGGTGTCCTCATACACCTATCTGATTTCTGCCATGTGGTGCGAGGTGGCCTGGTGCGACTTAGACGCCATGGGAAGCCATTCCCAGACTTTTACACTTTTCCCTGCATTTAGTATCTTATTTGTATCATAGTTGTGTACAAAGTCACCTATAGTGTCCTAGGAATTTAGGATGAGTATTTTTGTCTCAAATTAGCACACAGCAGCTGCATGCAATGCCAGCGCTAGTATACATGGTACCCATGCATAGTACTTTTGTCGCATTAGTGATGCAGATTTTGTGAAAAAGTGTGTGGCACAAACCACGGTTCAGCGTAGTGGCAAAGCATGCGACACATTAAATGGCGCGATTTGAGGACAGGTGTATTAGGAAACATTGTATGTGACTAGGTAAGTGGATTGTCTATGTATTGTGCAACTATACTTGCCATCACACAGAACCCTGCTGAGTGGTCTCTCACGCAATTATAGCAAGCAGGTCTGAGGGGAAACAAATGCATTGCACATTTTCTCTGTGTTCACCACATGGGTCATATCCGTTCCTTATCATCACCATTCAGCACTGAATGTAAGCAGGGCTCGCATAACTGTGAGAGAAAAACCACAATACCCATGTGACCTGATGTTTGCTCAGGATATACAATCCATCCTATACTTCCTTTCAGGTCCCAAATAAAAATAGTTATAGAAACCTATTCCAACTTATGTTAATTCTAGTTCAGCAGGAGTTTAAATTATAGTAAAATAAAGTACTGTAAGTGAATGATTTTAAGGCATAAAAAAAAAAAAATAGACTGTTCTAGGCAAACTGGAAGTAAAGTCATAAAAGTTGTGGATAAAATAAGGGGTACTGGGCTGTCAAAACTAAAATACTTTACAAAATAGCGTAATTCACAAGTATATTATGCAGTATATACAAAGTTTCAGTTTCTAATAAATGTATATATTTGAGATATATACACATGAAACCGATGTCTGAACCATACTCCCACAATGTCCAGGAGGCTCCCAAATTTCAGAGGTCCCAAGAAAGCAGTGCACCCTTCCAGATTGCACAGTTCGGCAGGCCATGACGTACAGTATCTGCCAAAAGGGAGACCTTAAAAGTAAGCAGACAACACATAACTAAACATATGTATCATTTGTGATACAGCTTGCATAGCTTCTTCTTGATTAACCCTTGTCCGCATGAAAATTAGCCATTTCAATGTAGCTATGAATATTCATGAGTGCATTGGCAGGTGCATGATCACTGTGTGACATCAGCACGCTGCCAGCTTTCAGTACATTGGCTCAGTATGATCACATGAGTTCTGTGTCACAGGAACTTCTGACCACACCAGCAGCTAATTTAAGTAAAGCCTGTTGCATTTACATCACAGATAAAAGGGAACAAATTTACTTGTGAAATTCCTCAACAATTACATTTATATTATTAACCACGCTGGTAAAGCTCTAGGTTTGAAGCTTGGAGCTATTCAATTACCCCACATGGTAAAACTGCAAGTAGCGAGTGTTACCTTATCGTGGAATCTATAGGTTTCCCTGCTTGTTCCATCCCAAAAGGGTACATTTTAACTCAGATTTTCCTACGAATCGGTGGAGGCTGCAAGGAAAAATCAATTCAGATCTGATCGCTCCTCTGCGATCAGATAGTTGCCGCCAAGAGTGAAAACCCGCCCCGTGCAAGCCTGCGTATGCCTGCGAAAATCTCTGCAAATTCGTTCGCAACTCACTCACCAGCAAATGATTTCTCCAGTCTGTGTGTAGCCCAGGACCTACTTCTACAGTGCAATGGAATCAGGCTGATCGGGGGCCGGAGCTGACGTCACACACCCTCCCTGAAAACGCTTGGGCACGCCTGCATTTTTCCTGACACTCCCAGAAAACGGGCAATTACCACCCCCAAATGCCGGCTTCCTGTCAATCAACTTGTTTACGCTTAGCAATCAAAAAAGTCACTGGATTTTTTTGCAGTTTGGCCTTGCGCATGCGCACTACGATCCATACACATGCGCAGTCGATCGATAACCGGTCGCCTTTCCAATTCGCACAACATCAATCAGGTCTGAATCGGGCCCTAAGGATTCACTTAGGCTATACTATTGATTTTAAACTATTTCAAATGACAAGACATGCTTACAAGAAACGCTTTCTTTAAGGATTCTTTAACACAAACATTTTCTTTATAGGATTCAAAATGGAATGCAATGTCAGAAACCTGCTATACATATAGCATTGCAAAAAGATCCCTGGATCTCTAAGCTCTGCCTTGAGTGCAGTCCACACAGACAGTAATGAAATACAGCCCATAGGTTACTACAAGAAGATAGTTACATGGTTAGCAAGGTGAGAAAAGACATACTGTAAGTCCATCAGTGTCAACCACCTTTTATGCATTGATGAAGAAGCACTTGGACTGCCACCATTCATGGACCTATAAATGAGGCAGGGAAAGATAGGACCTTAATGGACATGGTTTGACTCAATCATGGGTGGGACTTCAACATGTCCTCATTTTTCTTGATGAAAAGTGTGGATTACCGCAAGCTTCACTAGTAAGTGTCACAGTCTGTGTTGGCATTGAATATGTCATTGCTTCGGTCACTGTTGATGTACTTACAGTTATTCATAAAAATCTATTGTCCTTGAATATATTTGTGGAAATTAATTAGGTAATATTTTGATTAACTGGACATTCTATTTTTGTTTTCTATATCTGTATATTGATTTTAAATGGGGGGAAAGGGTAAGCAGTTGCTTTAGCATGTACAGCACACTTCAAATATATATATATATATATATATATATATATATATATATATATATATATATAAAATTAATATATTGGTCCACCCCTGTATGGTTACGATTGCTATTGGAGGGAAGAAGCAAAGGTGCAAGGCCTGCAGGTGTGTTACTGCAGTTAACTTGTGATATGCAATATGTTGTCTTCCAGCATTGTTCCCAACCTGGACATAAGGGAGTCATTACGAGTTGATCGCTCGCTAGCAGTTTTTAGCAGCCGTGCAAACGCATTATCGCCGCCCACTGGGGAGTGTATTTTCGCTTTGCAGAAGTGCGAACGCCTGTGCAGCAGAGCGCCTGCAAAATCTTTTTGTGCAAAACAAGACCAGCCCTGTAGTTACTTATCCTGTGCGTGGATTGTAACGACGGAGGGACGGCTTTTGACGTCACACACCCGCCCAGCGAATGCCCAGCCACGCCTGCGTTTTCCCCGACACGCCTGCGTTTTTCTAAGCACTCCCTGAAAATGGTCAGTTGACACCCAGAAACGCCTTCTTTCTATCAATCACCTTGCGGCCGTCTGTGTGATTGGAATCGTTGCTAGAACCAGTGCAAAACCACAATGGACTTTGTACCCGTACGACACGCGTGCATAAGTTTGCGAGCAGGGCCTTCCTATCTCTGACTGTTATCACCAAGTTTGTTATTGTTATTTGAAATTGTAACGCGCAACGGAATTTGCTGCGCTCTATAAGAAACTGTTAATAAATAAATAATAATAATTGCGGTGCCTACGCATGCGCAGATTAGCCATTTTTTACACTGATCGCTGCGCAGCGAACAACGGCAGCTAGCTATCAAATTGGAATGACCCCCAAAGATGGGTCTTCTAGCAAGAACCTACTTTCATAACACTTATATTGTAAACAATTATTCATCATTCCTATTATTATTATTATTATTATTATTATTAATAAGATAAATTGTTCCTGTTCCTAAGGGACGCATACTGTATTTACCAAATGTTCTAAAAATGGAAATCAGATACATTGCATGCTCCATGCAAACAAAATCGGACGTACAAAGAAGACTTCCTGTCTTTACATGTATTGATTGACAAAATATGGAGCCTGTCACTTGCTAAAGAGGCTGATAGCAATACACAAGTTCTACATACAAGGAGAACAACAAACAGCCCAATACATGGGAGATGTTCCGTATATGTAAATTATGTAATGCCTTTTCACATTATTGTCTCAGTTTTTGGTTTAGTAGTTTTTTTTAACATTGTTAATCGCATAGTATTGTATACTTAACAACTGCTAGAGCTTTCTGGGCTCCAGTGCAATATTAGCAATGCCACCCTCAGCTAGTGTGAGAGCATATCATTCATAAACATAAAAAACCCAAAACATTGAATAGCAGCTTATGTATATTATTTGAAAATAACCAAAGATTTATCTTGTGACACTATGCAAGAAAGCATTATCCGCCAGACTTATAGCGGCTTATGAGATTTTATCCATCCTGGATACAATATAGACAGACTTCAATTGATCTAGACATGCAGGGAGCATTTATTAATGCTTAGAACTTGGGGGAAGGGGGGGGGACAAGGAAAAAAAAGCTGACCATTTTTTTAATTGTAGAGGAACAACTATCTGACAAACGACTGTAACAGTACATTTTTCTGTTACTTAAGTCCTTAATTTAAGACTGTTGGTTGAAATCAGGTTGAATAACATTTTATCGAAACAAAACATACCTGTAAAATAGCAATACTATGTTTCGGTATAAAACCAGTGTGACTTTTTTAGGGATTTATTATTTATTTATTTTTGCAGGTTTTTTTTAAACCATCTAGGGCAATCCTGGAAACTGAATATTTTTTTCTTTGTATTGTATCAACAGATGCTGCATCAATCACAATGGGAAGGACTGAAATCAGTGAACAGGATAAAGGTCAGTTTTGTGTGCAGTTACAATATGGTGACAATGTAAAGTTTATAAATAAAATAAACACAGTAATTAATCTGCAATGTTTGTGTTTATTGATCAGTTTGGCTTTCATATTGCACAACAGAAACCAGGAAATTGTATTTTACTCCATACTTTATAAATAAATAAATTCAGACACCTGAAGTGCAGACACCAAACAGATCATATAAAATGCTTATGTAAGACACCATGGGCAAAGCCCAGAGGGGATAACACTTAGACCAATGTTAGAATACAAAAATAGTATGAGGGGTTACATTTCCAGAAATATGAATGGGTACTGGCTGCACGTCCCCTGCTAAATCCCCCTCCCCCACCATTTAATAAGATCTCATTTGGTTGTAAATAGCCACTTACTGATACATTCCCGTTAGTATGGAGCAGGGGCTTGCACCATGTCTCCAGCAAGATGCCCCTTTGATGCATCACTACAGGCCTCCTCTATGGGAGGTGTGGGCACATGGGAGGTGGGGAGAGAGGGGGGTACATGGGGGGGTTGCTCCTGCATGGATTTGGTTTTGTGCCAGTCACACACAGGTCAAGCCTGCATTAACCCCTGTCCTGCAAATTTGCATGAAAATCAAAACACCCTATGCGGAGTTTAGAAATAGAAAGAAAAAAAAAAGAAAAAAAACACATGATATTAAACCATTCCCTGAAAACCCATCCAGTGAACATTACTCAAGAACACCATAACAATTTAGAAACTGAACCGCTTTTTGATTTATAATTGAATTCCTATTTCTCTCTATTGTAGCTAGGCTAAGTCCTTGTGTGAATGTCTGTTTTCTCCTGCACACAATAATCAGATTACGGATCTGACCCCAGTTGGCTATGCAGCCAGCTTTTGTTAACCCTGTATGTGCAAAAATGGTGGCCAAGGCCTTTGCTTAGGCAGCATTTGGCTTTCCAGTTATAGTGAAACTGTGTATTAATAACATAACTACCTTTAGCTTTTAAGTCATGTTGGGACCTGTAGCTCCTCCACAGCTGGAGGACCACAAGTCGCTTACCTCTGCTATAGGCAGACTTATTTTACTACACAGAGGGTTAATGTAAGCTTGGCAAAAGGTCAGCAGCTGGATGATAACCTCCAGTACCTTACTACAAACTGAAAGTGCTCTTGGTTACTACAGGACTACACTGGCTCTGTTTACATAGCACCATATATTTGGGTCTTTACAGCTGCCTTGGTCATGATGTACTATATGTAGATATATATTCTATGTATCTCTTTTTCGAAAGCAATTATTTAAATTTTTCATTCCACCTCACTCCCTTTCCTTCATCTCTCACTTTGTTCCATCCCTACAATCCCTATCCTTACCTCTTTACATTCCCCTGGAATCATCTGTACAGCAAACAAATATTGCTTTGGCTTGTTTGTTAATTTTCTGACATGCTGGTTATTAAGTGATACATTTTAACGTTTGTTGTTAACGCACATATTTTAGAAAAATAAACCAAGTATTTCAAACCACCTAAAAAGCAGAAACATAACTAATAATATAACACAATACAGCATATCCACAATATGTTCCAAAGTGTAAAAAAAAAAGGATACAAAAATACTTTGCTTTCCAAAATATTTATAATAGAAAATAATAGCACCACACTTGCTGGTAATTCAACAAAATGTTACAAAAAAAAACAAACCCAAAACAAAAAAAGAACCATCTTGCTTCAATAGAGTAATAAAATAAATAGGTATATTTTTGATTGTGTGGAAGTGGAGGAAGGCAAGAACATATCAAAAGGAGGAATACGCCTTACTCCAATTTAGTCTCTTGCATTGATCCAGGTATTGACATGTTGTATTGATTATTGATGTAAACATTTGTTGCAGATTATAATTCAGTTACATACCATGTCTATTATTTCTAGATATATGCGTTTATAATCAGCCAATGGCATGAGACTAGTAATGTAGTATTACCAACTAATGAAGATTGAGGCAGGTCAAAAACAAGTAACAGTTCACATAGTGTTTTGTTTACTTCCAACTCACAGTTCACCAATTGGGAAACTCCTAAATTTCATACTAGGTGGTAAAGGGATGGCACTTCCTCCTGGGTGCCAGCCCCAGACAGGGTGAATTCTCGGTACTACTCTGGGGTCCTTTGTCCTCAGGGAATAGGCTGGGCACAGGTCTCCATCCTCTCCCAGCACCAGAGAGGGGGGTGCTGGGAAATTTCCCAGGAAGCTGAATGGGGGTCTAACAGGGGTTTGAAGGTTGGTGGTCACCCTTTTGGGATGATGTTTTGTATCTCTCCTGTCCTGGTTCTTCTTTGTAAGCTTCCCTCTACCTTTGGGCCTTCCAGGGCGCTTGGACCCAGGGGACTTACCAACCTTTCGTATAAGCCTGGGGTGTAAATCTCTCAAGTCAGTCCTGAAACCCCTGGCATAGCACCACAGCTTGGACTGTCGGACTAGTCTGTCAAACTGCTGTACACGGGGCTCCGGTTCAGTAGGCTGCTGGGTAAAATTATGCTCCTCTTCGGCAGGCAGGGCCCTCTCTCCTTCATCTCCCTCTGTCCAGGTGGGGTCTTGTTTGATCTCTTGGACCTCTTCCTCCTCTTGTGAGTCTTCAGTTTTGAATTTATGGAGCAATTCTGTGTCATTGATTGGGACACTGGGCTCTGGGCAGTCGACCACTTGACACAGCCCTCCGCAATCTCGACTCCGCGTAATTATTTGCCGGCTTTGCTCATTAATCCCCACTGACCTGTAGAGGACGCTGCTCTCTGAAGAGCCGCTGCTGTCAGACTCTGTGTCTGATGAGCTTGTCTGGTCAAGAGTGGAGTCGGATGGGCTGGAATAACCCACCGAGGTACCAGGACTATGTGGGACACCTTGAAAAATATCAACCAGCTCTGGGGGGAAAGTAGCCCTTATCCTGGAGGGGACACACTCTTTCTCTGGGGAATCAGCTAGATGTCCATTAGGTTGCGTCCAGTCTTTGGCTATCTCTGTATTGGGCCCCCATGAGGAGGAGCAGAGAACGTGGAGATCTTCCAGTGATATCAGGCAGCACTGCACAGCTCGGCTTGGAACTGATCGGAGGGCCTTGAGTGCGCGGAGCTCCCTTAGGTCACAGCGCCTGCTCTGTATCTGCAGCCTCTCCATGCGCCGGCAGACACGCCCCCGCGGAACCCCCCGCAATGGGCCACTCAGCACCTGCGCTAGAGCAAAGAACTGCCTGCCTCCAACGCGCAGGTAACCTAGCCGCATTCCGCCAATCTCCTGGTATCCTGCCCGAGGCTCCATCAGGGTCCATGTGCCTTACAGTTCTGCCAGGGAAGCACAGTATGCGAGGCAAGCAGTGTGGAAAGTTATACTGCTCTCACCCATGTACTCTAGACTATTCCGGGTAAATAGGCAGAGTCCGGATCAGCAATCCATCCATGCAGACAGTCCTGAAGTGCAATCTGAATAGTCAGGGGGGGACGGTCGGTGCTGGGGTGCAGTCCGTGAGAGCGCCGGTCTAGGAGGGGCCGGAGCGAGCAGCCGGTCCCGGGGTGGAATGTGAGAGCAGGCAGTGTGCAGCCCTGGTCAGCAGCGCGATCTATGTACCATTGTAGCGAGCTGCATGCAGATGGAGTTTCAGGGATCAACTTCACACGTTACATCAGACGCACCGGGGCTGCAGTTTGAAACAATCAGTTAGGGCATCACAGCTCCCACCCCCGTGCGGCACAGCGGGTAACGTGCACAGCGAGGCGCAGTGTATGAGAGGGGCAATTGTCCAGGTGCCCGGCTGTAGAGTGTCAGCAGAGGGGCCGGGGTACAATGCACCGAGCGAGACGGTCCTGGCTGTGAGCTCGCCGGGCTCTCGCCGCTCTGCCCCCCACACCGAGGGACGCCTCTGCCAATCACAGCGCTACCCTCTCCCCCCTAATTGGCTCCTTCATTGTGACATCAACTCTTCCAAAACCAAGTTCCCTCCCCCTTCCCTCCCCTCCACACATACATACCTCACAAAGAGACGGTCTGGCTGATATAGCAATGCGGGGCAGCGACGCGATTTATTATACATTTATTACCAATATGTCCTGACTCCGGTACTTTTTAGAAGCTGCTTGTTGCCCCAATAATTGTGCATGTGAGAACAGTATACAGTGCGCCTGTAACGCGGGGCTGGCGGCTGCAGCGTGCGGGCAATCGGCGATTTATGCAAATGTTTCTTTGTGTTCCATATATCCCATGTGATAAGTCGGGAACTTTCCGCTCGCCTGTATCCCTCGGCCGCCGGTAACGGGCACAGTCTGCGTCCGTGTCTGTGTGTGCGATATACAGTCGGCCGGCTTAACTCCAGCGAATTTATAGTATCCATATAAACAAACTATATGTCTGATCCAAACCGGGGAATCCTGGGTATGGTATGGCCCGCGTATAATATAAAACGTGTTACCCCCTC